>NC_134484.1:387918624-388198624 GCF_040206685.1 Ascaphus truei | reverse complement strand
CTATGGAAGCAGTAAGGGTGTACTTAGTTTTTCACACATAGTTTCTCCATTTTGGCTTTATTTTTGTTAAATAAATCATGACACGGTGTAATATGTAATGTGTTGTTGTTCATCTGAGGTTGTATTTACCTCATTTTAAGACCTGCTAAGGAACAGAAGATTGTTATTATGTCCTGATATGTAAAACCATAGAATTCAAAGAGGGTGTACTTTCTTTTTCACAAAAAAACTCCCAAGTGCTATATACTGCATCCCTCTCAAACCAACCTTGGAGCAACACGTGGCAAGACTCCCTCTATATATATTTCAGGGTCTGGAGGGAGCTAACTCAATTTATGTTAAGCTTATCTGAGGCAGTGGTAATTTAACATGGTGTTAAGCCTATTCTAAGGAGATAACTAATGACTGTTGTTTTTTCATATAATTCACTTTGTGGATTTGCGTTAACCTCAGGGAACATAACATGTATTACTGGTTTAATAACATTACAGTATGAGACAGGGCTTAATGGAGATTTGTGAGTGTAAATGGAATTCAAGTAATTCAGAATCTATGTTGCTTGTTTGTATCCATTTTGTTACCCAGATTATATTCTGTAATGTTAGTTTGTAAGACTGTTAGAACTAAGCACATTTAGTTAGTGTAAACATGTTATTGTTTATGAGACATAGCGGAACATGAGTTACATAGTTACATAGTAGATGAGGTTAAAAAAGACATACATCCATCAAGTTCAACCTATGCTAAATTTAGATAACAGATACTTTATCCTATATCTATAATTACTTATTAATCCAGAGGAAGGCAAACAAAAAAAACCAGTGTCATATCATCCAATGATATCTCATAAGGGGAACAATAAATTCCTTCCTAACTTCAAGAATTGGCAATCGGATTAATCCATGGATCAACATTATTTTCATGTATACTTATTTGGTATATCCCTGTATACCTTTAATTTCTAAAAAGATGTCCAACATTTTTTTGAACAAATTTATTGTATCTGCCATCACAGTCTCCATGGGTAATGAATTCCACATTTTAACTGCCATTACTGTAAAAAAAACCTTTCCTTTTGTTGCTGGTGAAATCTCCTTTCCTTCAAACTAAAGGGATGCCCCTGTGTCCTTTGTACTGCCCATGGGATGAATAGTTAATTTGAAAGCTCCTTGTACTGTCCCCGAATATATTTGTATATAGTTATGTTGGTACATAACATCTCAAGTGTCCAAAGCTTAGATAAGAATATGGGCTGTGTGCCCAGGCTTTTGTTTATTTATTTATTTTTGTTATTAAATGCAGCTCTAGGTTTCCTAATAATATTACTGCTTAATAATAATAAGTTAATTTACAGTAGTAGCTAAGAATTACTATACGAATGAAGTTTCTCAGTAGATCCGTCAGAACAGAAAAAATATATAGTCCAAGTCTGTTCTCAATTGATAACGTGTCCTGGCCTATACTGGTATTGTAAACTGCCTCAAGAATAAATAATATTTTGAACTGCAAAGAACACTGTGAAACCATAATTATTGGAACATAAAAACTGTATTTTCACACACTGGATAAATGTTTAATTTCAGTGAGCTTTGTGGATCTGGCCCTATTGTAAGTGGTCTGAGGCAAATATTCCTTTTAATAAGAATAATAACACCTTTATTTAATAGAGTGCTTCTCCCTCTATTGGAATCAAAGTGCTACACAATTACAGTATAGTGTGCAGTACATATGAATCTATATTTTTGGTGTCTGAGGGAGATATTGTGACTTGCCCAAGGTCATAAGGAGTTGACACTAGGAAATAAACCAGGTTCCAGTGATTTAAACTCAGTGTAGTTGTTTACAGACTTAGGGGTCTATGCACTAAGCAGCGATAAGCCACTTATCACCACCTTATCGCCAAAAAAGCCTACTGCTATTCAGAAAGCCCCGATAAGTTGGCGATAAGAGAGCTTTTGGCAATTTTTTGGGCAAAGAAAAAAATCGCCAAACGCGCTCCGAAAAGCCACTTATCGCTACTTAACTCAAGCTTTTCAAACTTGTGCTATTCTAGTAGCCCCGAGTAGCTTATTGAGGCTAATCGTGGCCCTAGAATTGAAATTTCCTCTCAAAATCGTCTCACCAGGAAAAGTTAGCAAGAGGTTGGTGAGAAGCTGCCCAGAAGCAGTGAGACGGGACTTAGAAAAAATAATGCATTTTTCCTGCATCAGATTGATGCCGGGGGTCTCCAGAGCTGTTATCCATTAATATCAGCAGTGGTCGACAAATCACCAAAAAATCTACTCGCCAAACAACAAAATCTACTCGCCACCTAGTACCAAACGTGAGCTGCTTGGGCCAATAGGAGCTCGCCACGGTGTTACATCCACTCGCCCGGGGCGTGCAAATGTATAGGTTTGTCGAACACTGAATATCAGCACTGGAGACCCCCCAGGCAATGATGGGGTTATGGAAAAACAGCAGCTTTATTGTGGGCAGAGGAGAGGAGTGAAGCGGATACTTGGCCGTTCATTCACCTCCTCTGCCCCCAATAAACATTACAATATGTACTAAACACAAATACACAACCCACCCACCCCCTGTGCCCATACATAAAAACAGATTGTATTTTTTAATACACAGGATTGATACCAGAGGCCAGCGGGGGTCCCAGGTTGTCCCCGCGGGTGTCCATGGGCCTGCTGGTGGTTCCTGCGGGTGTCTGGGGGCCCCAATGGGTCCCCAAGTGGTCTCTGTGGGTATCTGGGGGTCATCGAATGGTCCCCATGGGTGTCTTTGGGTCTCCAGGTTGTCCTGGAGGGTCATTAGGGGCCTCAATGGGGTCCCCGGGTTGTTCTTGCGGGTGTTTGGTGGTCCTTAAGTGGTCCCCACGTGTGTCTGTGGGCGCTTGGGTGGTTCCCATGGGTATCTGAGGGCCATCGATTGGTTCCCACGGGTCTCTGGAGGCCCTCGGGTGGTTGCCACGCGTGTCTGTGGTCCCCGCGGTTGTTCACGTGGGTGTCCGGGGGTCCTCAGGTGGTCCCTGTGGGTGTCTGGGGGTCCTTGGGTGGTCCCTGTGGGTGTCCGGGGGTTCTCGGGTGATCTCCATGGGTCCCCTATGGCCTGCGGTACCATACCTGTATATAAAAAATTAAATTTGGAATACATAGCAATAAATACCCCCCCCCCCCAACACATAGGTACAGTACAGTACAGTAATGGGCAAAATAACTATTATCCAGATATGGATAATAGCCCATTTGCCATTATTAAATCAAACATTAGCCAGGCAGCAGAAATAAAGTAAATAAACCTTTATACTTACCCCTGCCATCATGAAGGGCATCCTCGTCTAATCTCCAGCCCCATTCTATTCATGTCCTCCTCCATGTTTGCCTGGCTTCCCGCCACTTCCTCCATTTTACCTTCAAGGCCCTCTGTCCTCTCCGACAGGCTGTTTAGGTCCGCCTTCATTTCTTTTATTGCTAGTGCAATGTCTTCCTGACAGCCTCTGCGCATCCTGGTGAATAGCTCCTCTAAGTATTCTTTATTTATTTCTCCTACGAGGGCGTCTGGCGCGGGTTGTTGCTCCACCGTTGGCTCTTCAGTCATGCTTTCCGCGGCGCCATCTTTGGAATTTTCTCCCTGCATGGCTGTGCGCGGACCGGCCACAAAATAACTGGTTACGCTCGGCAGGTTTCGTTTATTTTTTTGCCGGTTACACATCCTCTGAGTCTGCGGCAAGGGACCGTATTTGGGGTTCTCTTTTTGCGTGGTAAGTAGCTTGTTTTACTGCTGCATTCACGGGAGGGCTCAGGAGCTAACCCCCTAATCTGCCATCCAGTACAGCATCACCGGAAGTCTCCTGTAGTACTTATTTTTATTAATTTATTGCCGGCCATATACAAAGTACAGCACTCACACTTGCATGTGCTCAGCCGCTGCACGTGCACCTGAATAGCTGTTTTTAAATGTTTATGAGTGCTTTTAGATGTTGCTTATTATACTGTAATGATTCAGTAGCACCTTGATTAGGGACAAGCTGTTTTTTTTTGTGTTTTTTGCTTCTTTTCTATTCTGGGGACACTGTGCCTTTAATTCCGGCCGGCGGCGGCTATTTTGGATCCAGCTGAAACGCAGGCTAGAATGCACAGAGCAAGGCAGCTCTGATGCAGGTGGCAGCCCTGTCGTGTTCCTCCTCCACAACGGGGGTGCAGGAGGGCAGGTCGGGTGCAGGAGGATGGGGGGATGGAGCGCGCTCGACCGGACCCGCCAGCAGGGATCAAGGTAGGCCCAGGTGTACAGTTACCCCTCCTTCTACCCAGTCACAGGGCAATGGCGGCCATTTTAGATGGTATTCGACTGCTTAATTTATTTTTTATTTATTTGTCTGTGTGGTAGCGATGGGTCCTGGGCCAGGCCTCCCCACTGTCGTTCACTTGACAGGCAGGCAGGCAGGGTCTTCGCTTACCTCCCTAGCCCCAACCACGGTCCTCAGACCTTCGGATCGTACAGGATCTGCCCGCAATCTGGCTGCCTGCCAAAACCAGATGGCCGCCGTGTCTTTCTCCCTGCCTTTCGTCTTGGTACCACAGTTTTTGACTTTTAAGCTGTTTAATGTTCCTTTAGCTCAATTTTAGGCTCAAAATTATCCCCTTTTCCAGCAGTCTCTAATTTTCGTAAATGTTATTTTTTGGATCGAATTTGAGACTGTAATGCTCAGGATTGAGAGTCTTCCCTGAGGAGCCTCAGATAAACGCAGCCATCACATTCATGCTCCAAGCCACACCCCTTTACAGGCTTTTTTAAATTGTATTTCTTTATTTTAATGTTTTTTATTGCCCATTGACTGCTAATGTATTAATCTATGTCCATTTAGGGTACAGATTAATACATTTTTTGGCAAATGCTTGTTTTCGATTGAGTGTTATTTTTTTCTATTTCTCTTTATTGTTTGGATTAAATATTTTGTAGTTTGGATGGCTTTTTTTTATGTATTTTTTCGATTGATTAGCATTTTTAATTAATTAATTATTTTGTTGGCTCCTTGTTTGAATTGATGTGTTGGCTACTGGTTTTATTAATTAATTACTTTGTTGGTTACTAGTTAAAATTATTTTATTGTTTTGTTGGTTAGTGCTTTTATTAATTGAATTGGTTGGCTAGTGATTTTATTTATTGAATTGTGATGTTTAGGTGCTTGTGTATGTTTTATTATTGTGTATTTTGGGACTTCATGTATTTTTATTAGTGTGGCCATTGAGTGCTATGGTGGCTTATCATGCCCATATTATACGGTATGATGTAACACTATGCCAATCAATGGGTAAAGGGTGGGTATAGTGGGCTTGGAGTGGGTGGTTAGGTCTCCCGGGTGGGTAGCGGGGGAGGGTGGGTTAACCCTTTAATTACTATAGCGGTTATTAACCGCTAAGGTGATTAAGGGGTTAGGGGCCATAAGATTGTATTTTTGTATGTTTTCTTGCTGGCATCGGAGGGCCTGGCCCTGCAGTATACTGACGAGGATGTCCTTCATGATGGCAGGGGTAAGTAGACATGTTGATTTACTTTATCTTTGCTGCCTGGCTAATGTTTGATTTAATAATGGGCAAATGAGCTATTAGCCATATCTGGGTAATAGTTATTTTGCCCATTACTCTACTGTATGTGTTGGGGGTGGGGGGAAGTCTATTTATTGCTATGTACTGTATTCCAAATTAAAAATTTTGATACAGGATGGGTACCGCAGGCCAGGGGGGACGCGCAGGGAGCACCCGTGGGTCCCCAGACAACTGCAGGGGCCACCCGAGGACCCCTGAACACCCAGAGGACCACACGAGGACCCTTGGACACCCACAGGGACCACCTGAGGAACCCACGGACACCCACAGGGAACAACTGTGGGGACCAGAGACAACCACAGGGACTACCGAGAACCCCCAGACACCCATTGGGCCCACCCGAGGGCTCCCAGACACCCACGGGGACCACATGAAGGCCCACGGACCCACCCATGGACCCCCAGACACCCGTGGGGCCTACCCTGGAACCCCCTCCAACCTCTGTTATCAATCCTGCGTATAAAAATATAAAATCTGGTTTTATGTGGGGGCACAGGGGGGTGGGTGGGTTTGTATTGGTGTTTAGTACATATTGTAATGTTTATTGGGGGCAGAGGGGGTGAATAATGGGCCAAGTACCCGCTTCACTCACCCCTTCTTCCCTCAATAAATCTGCTATTGTGCCTTAACCCCTTAATTGCCTTAACGGCTATCCGCTAAGGTAATGAAGCTGCTTTATTGTTATTTTTATTATTAGTGTGCGGAAGCAGGAGGTCTCTTGTGCTGAATTGCATTGATTTCAGCCTCGGGACCCCCTGCATCCCGAGATACAGGCCCCGTTATGGGGTGCCGGTATCTCCTATGCATTTAAATGTCCCGCGTCACGTGACCTTGAGAAGAAAATGCATAGGAGATACTGGAAACCCATAACGGGGCCTGTATCTCAGGAAGCAGGGGGTTCCCGGACCTGAAATCAAGACCGTTCTGCTCCGGAGACCCCCTGCTCATCTACACTAGTAATAAAATGTACATTTTAAAAAAAGTTCTCTCTCTGCAGTAGAAAGAACTCGCCAGGTGAGCCCTTTTCAGAGGGGCGATCTCATGTCGCTGGCTACATACCTTTTTTGAAAATGTTGCTATCACTGTTATTCAGGGCTTTCTGCATACCATCTGGCTGTAAAAAAATGGCTATTTAAAAACTCTGGCGATTTTTTTTATTGGCGCTTTGTGTCCTTACTCACTGAGCTAGCCTCCATTTTTGAAATTCCACATTTCGTGGGTTTAGTATAAAAAGGTTTGATGTCCCTGTCAAACAATTTGTAAAACAAATATATAATCACCGCGCTTCTCCATGTAAGAAGCATGCAGCTGGTGAAGGGATTAGCCATACAAATGTGAAAAACAGAAAGTGAATCCCTGTGCTTCTCCATTTGGGATAGCAATAAATGGGGACTAAATATATATGGTGTAAAAATCTATAAGATAAAGGAGACGTTTGGTTACATCCTTTGATCAAATAATGCCAAGCCTGCTAACCACGTCAAGGTAAGTCTCTATAGTTAAGCCTGTTGACCACATCAAGGTAAGTCTCTATAGCTTACCGTGACGTGGTTAGCAGGCTTGGCATTATTTGATCAAAGGATGTAACCAAAAGTCTCCTGTCAAACAATTTACATTACTTTGCCTAAATAATTCACAAACTGAAATGTACACAACAAGGAACAAGACCTGTTTCCAATGCAAATCATGAAGAGTGGGATCTAATTTGGGTACATTTTTCAAAGATTTTGAATCTGCACAAAAATGAAACCATGTGTCTAAAAACTCATTTTGTGGTTGGAATCTCACAAATATACATACGTCATTTGTGTTTTAACTTTTCCAATTTTGTTGGGCTGGGATATGGCACCTCCAAAAATAAAACCATGTTGCACTCCCTTTACCGCGTCATTTGGATTTATAGCCTGTATGAAATCTTGTTGACTAACTAATCATATAAATCCATTGGAACTAGCAAGCCCGTGGAACTTTTAACACTAATATTAATAGCAACCAAGTAAGTCATAGCTGGATCTTGGAAACATTCCAAATGTTATATTATCGAAGAACCTCGGTTAGCGTATTATGGATATGCAGACCATGTTGTTGGCAATCAGCTGTCCTAAAAGCTAGATCCTTTTAATACGGTTAATCATCTCTCCACTTATGGATGTGTTTGCTCCTACTCCTAACACTGTACATTAAAATGAATGAAATTACATTTTGGAAGAATATTTGGCACACTTGTTGTCTTTCTTACTTATTGTTGCATTAAACAAATATATTTTTTCTCAACAGAAAATATTTTCTCGCCATCTTGTATTTTTTTTATATAAAAAGTACATCGCCCTTATTTGTCTGCTTGTAAACTCTAAAGATCATTATATTTAAACTTACTGTACTTATTCTAAAAAGTATGTTTATCGATAAGGGTCGTCATATTGTATGATCAAAATTAACTTTTTCTATGGCTGCAATTTATTGCAGAATTCCATGTAATATTTGATAATGTTATGTACTAAATATTAATATAGTGATGTAGCAGCTAGAATTCCAAACACAAGGTACCAAAGGTGCCAAGCCAATGCAAATAGATGTATTGGTGGCCCGAAAAGCATAAATCAGGCTTTATCTATAAGTATGCAACACTTTAGAGTAAGGAATCTGCGAAATCCATAATCCCATTTACTTGTTTTTTGTATTGGTCTCTTGCTGCATGATTACAGCCACACTTTTTGAAAAATGTGTTTCTAAAGATATTGGCTAATGTAGTTATCCACCTCATTATTTGGATGTGAAAAATTGTCCCCTAGCATACACATTCCAAAAAATTGTGTATTTTACACATAAAATTACTCCAACATTTTGATCATCATTAAGTACTACAGATATAGCCACGAGTTTCCGAACACTTGCCTTGGAAAATCTGGGGCAATCTCCCAGTAATGCTGCAACATTTCTGTGACATTTCTGCAGACAGACTAATGGGCCATCGGATTAACACAGTGGGGGTCCCTGGCAGTCCCTGGCAGTCCTATTAAAAAAAAATATTTTTTCCTGCCACGGATTGATGCCAGGAGCTGATACCCATTAATATCAGCATGGGAGGCCCCGGCATGAATCCCATGCAATACAAATGCATTTACAGGCAACTTCATTACCTTAGCAGCTAACTGCTAAGCCAATGAAGGGGTTAACTACCGGTGCCAGGTTTATTGTGGGTAGCGGGGGTGGGTGACGTTGGTATTTGGCCATTGGTTGGTGTTTAGGCCGGGGGGGGTTCGGGTGGAGTTAACCCCTTCGTTACCTTAGTGGTTAATACCGCTAAGGCAATGAAGAAGTTAGCCCCTCCCTCACCACCCGGTAGGCCTAAACATCCATCCTTTGGGCTTTCTACCCTCTTCACCCAATCCCTCTACCCACAAAAAATAATGTTTTGTTGCTACTGGTTTAAATGCATTAATTGTTTTGTTGGCTAGTGTTTAAAATTAATTAATTGTTTTGTTGGTTAGTGCTTTTATTTCTTGAATTGATTGGTTGGCAAGTGCTTTTATTTATTTAATTGGTTGGCTAGTGATTTTATTTATTTAATTTGTTGGTAAGTGCTTTTATTTCTTTAATTGACTGGTTGGCTAGTGCATTTATTTATTGAATTGTGGTGTTTAGGTGCTTGTATATCTTTTATTATTGTGTATTTTTGGCCTTCATTCTTTTTTATTAGGGTGACCATTGAATGCTATAGTGGCTTATCATGCCCATATTATATAGTAGGGTTTTTGTGTTTATTTTTGTTTCTTGGGGGTAGAGGGACTGGGTGAAGGGGGTAGTAGCCCCAAGGATGGATGTTTAGGCCTTTCGGTGGGTAGCAGGACTAGTTAACCCCTTCATTACCATAGCGTTTCCCACCATTATGGTAGTGAAGGTGTTAACTCCTCACGCAACTTTCCAGACAAGCCTAATCACCCACCCTGGGACTACTACCCCTTCATCCACCTCTGCCCCAAGAAACAGGCTTCTGAGGTTTAACCCCTCCATTGCCTTAGCGGCTACCTGCTAAGGTAATGAAGCTTTTTTAATATAAATTTTAATACTAGTGTAGATGAGCAGGGGGTCGCCGGAGCAGAACCGCGTTGATTTGAGGTCCGGTGACCCCCTGATTCCTGAGATACAGGCCCCGTTATGGGGTGCTGGTATCTCCTATGCATTTAACTGTCCCGCGTCACGTGACCGTGGGAATAAAATGCATAGGAGATACCGGCACCCCATAATGGGGCCTGGATCTCAAGAAGCAGGCAATCCCCGGACCTCAAATCAACGCGGTTCTGCCCCGGGGACCCCCTGCTTATCTACACTAGTATTACATTTTATATTAAAAAAATCGCTGGCGAGATTTGCACAGGGAGATGTGTCTCTCTCTGCTCAGCTCTCTCTGCAGCTGAAAGAAATCGCTGGGTAAGGCCTTTTCAGAGAGGCGATCATCACGTCACCGGCTACTCTCCCATTTTGGGAATTTTGCTATCACAGGTAATCGAGGCTTTCTGAATACATTAAACAAACTGGCGAATTAAATGGCCCAGCGATATATTTTTTTATGAAGGCTTATAGCATAGGCCCCTAGATGTGTTTTTTGTTTATAGAATGGGGCAGAGAGGATGTATGGGTGCACAAAAAAATGTAACTGGTACTTACCAGTTTAGCCTCAAACATGTGCCGGTAAAGAACAAGCATAAGGAGAAAATGTGCAACTGTATAAATCTGCAAATACAGTGGCGATCTGGGGTTATAAGGCATTTCTTTGCCAGTGACCTGAAATAAAAATAAAGTTTAATTACTAATGTGTACTAATTACCTTTTATACATCATTGTTCACCAGCTGTTTTCATGTCACTCATTTTCAATATTATTAAGTTTCATCATAGTTATTCTAGGAATTGAAACAACCTGTTAGAACTGAATTTGCCATTTTGTTTTATCTTATTTGGTTAATACAGCAACTGTGGAGATAACATGAAAATAACCCTTCCTGGTTGGTGCTTAGAACAAAATGCAACTTTGTCAATGAGATCCAACTGTTAGCTGAAGAAGTTAACGTAGACTCCTTAGCACTAGTGTCCATTCTTATCCCAATAAAAGGTTGTTTTTGCAGAGTACGCACATTTTAAGTGAAACTTCTTTGTCTTTTGTCACACAAATTGTATTTGTGATGGTAATGTTTTTAATTAAAAATCAAAAGAATTTCAGTGACAAAACCCAAAGAAATGTTACTTAGAACGCACGTGCACAAGACTAATATATTTATATTAAATGTGAATTCTGCGTGTGTGTGACTCTGCGTGCGTGACTCTGTGACTTCGTGACTCTGTGTGTGTGACTCTGCATGTGTGTGTGTGTGTGTGTGTGTGTGTGTGTGTGTGTGTGTGTGTGTGTGTGTGTGTGTGTGTGTGTGTGTGTGTGTGTGTGTGTGTGTGACTGTGTGTGTGTGTGTATGTGTGTGTGACTCTGGTTGTGTGTGTGTGACTGACTGTGTGTGTGTGTCTGTGTGTGTCTCTGTGTGTGTGTGTCTGTGTGTGTGTCACTGTGAGTTTTTGTGATTGCGTGTGTTTGTGTGTGACTGCATGTGTGTGTGTGACTCTGCATGTGTGTGTGACTGTGTGTGTGTGTGACTGTGTGTGTGTGTGTGTGTGAGACTCTGCGTGTGTGCATGTGTGTGACTGCGTGTTTGTGTGTGTGTTTGTGTGTGTGTGACTGTGAGTGTGTCACTGTGTGCGTGTGTGTGACTGTGTGTGTGAGTCACTGTGTGTGTGTCACTGTGTATGTGTATCACTGTGTGTGTGTGTCACTGTGTGTGTCACTGTGTGTGTCAGCATCAGGATCTCGGGGGACACGGCTCTCTGACTCTCTCCCTGCCTTGTGCTCCCAGCTCCTCTCCTCCCCCGCGGTCAGTGGCACGCTTGCGCTGAGGCCCGCGGACATGCCAGATGCACGCGGCCATGCACAGAGGCCCGCGGTCTGTGGTGCGCATGCGCAGAGATCTGCGGCCATGCGCAGGGGCCCGTGACCATGCACAGAGAACCGCGGCCCATGGTGGCTATGCGCAGAGGCTCGTGGCCATTAGTGCAAATGCGTGCTGGAAGAGGGGAGTGCTTGTGTACTTGGTGGACAAGGGCAGCACTGCGCATGCGTGGTGTTGCCTGCAAGTTCCTCTTCTTTGCATGCGCGATGGTCGTGCGCATAGGAGCGTGACATCACCCGCGTTACACTTTTTCGTTATAAAGGTAAGGATTTTTTCCCATGAAAACTCTGGAGGTACCAGCAAAGAAGTTTTTCTTCAAAAGGTCATTTTCTTTGTACAGATGTAGCAGATGTTGATGCAGCAAATTAGTGACTTAATGTGTGATAACTGGTGCAATAATGTGTGCTACATCTGTACATTAGATTGTGGGATAAACAAGAAAATAATACCAATGCATTCTTTTACATAAACTTTTGAAGTTTCTGTTTCAGGGAAGAAACCTTTTGTAATCCTGAAAGATCACACCTAAAAACTTATATATTATTTTCATGCTGGTCCAAAAAAGGATAAAGTATGACAATCTATAATATAAAACCTATAAAAGAATATATTGATTTGTTTAAACTTGTCACTGCCTTATGCTTGCAATTAAAAGAGTATACATTTGCTATATATACACTAAAGTACTAAATGTATTCAAACACCAATAATCAGTTTTCTCTCAGTAGTTTTGGCAGTCATATAGACCCAGTTATGAATATCGTTTGTTGCAAAACATGTAACAAACACAGCATTTAAGCAAGGCAATCCCTTTAAACATGAATTAATATAGCATTCATTATTTTGCATTACACACATGAAAAATAAATATATTTTTTGGCTTTACATTGGTTAGTCATGCTATAACTATGACTAGAAAGAAATCACTTGGGTATTTGCATTTTAGCATATGCATGACATGTTCATTTGCATTGGTAATCTACTTTTGAGAGGCTATTACATTTTCAATTAGAGAAAACAACAAATGTTCAACTGCTGCATTATGTAACCTCCCCACCCTCTAGCACACGCGGGTATCAATGTACCTCCGGAAGTTCCTCAGGAAGACCAAGTCGTGGTTTGCCAGGTCCCCACCCCGGTCCTTTAAATAGTACACACAGTTTATTGTAGACTCCAGGGGTATCCCAGAGAGTGTTCCAAATGTGGACACAATGTTGCAACTAGGAAACAAAATACACATACAGTATGTGCTATTACTGTCCACAGCATGAAGCAGAATGTCTGCGTAATAATAAAAACATACAACAAAATGTCACTTGATTTTTTTTAGAAGGAGATGTTTATTAATATAAACATCAAGGATATGGAACCATGTGTAGAAAAGCTACATGAGATGTCATTCATCAAATTCCTCATAGTAAATGAGGCAAGTTACAAGGCAATACATTAGTATTTCATCCTGCTCTACTATGCAATCAACAAGGTGATGAATAGACATAAAAAGTTACTTTAAAAGAACTCTTCTGAAAATGCCTAATGCCTAATTAGGATGAAGTACATTTTTATATACAGTATGTTACAGTACTTACACATTACAAACCGTACAGCAACTAATTTGCTTAAGTGGTATGTTATTTTATGGTGGTCTAATAGTTACCTCAGGGGGTTGGGTACAGCTCAGCTATTAATAACACTATATGGAGAATCAGTATTTACCCAGCACCCGTTTATTTACATACTGGTCCTCGTTCATTTTCAGGAGGGTGTAACCAAATACTGGAAATGTATATGGTGGATAAGCTGGGATTGCCTATTCTTCATTGGACATCATAATTTCTCTTCACCGCTGCTAGTTTCTACCATTCCTCTCTACTTTACCTAGTCATTATACTCTTTTACAAAATGCTTGTGACACATTCGTTTGTCTGACTAATAATTGAATACATTTTGGATTTTACAATACACATTGTTAGTTAATATACAGTATATTCGAAACTTTTGATTTATATTGTTTTATCTTAGCTTCCGGATAAGAGTTTGGGGTATTGTCATCCAGTGCTTCTCACTTATGAACAGTTTCTCACTGGTCAAACTACTGTGCATTAATCTGCACTATGAACTTTGGGGGTTATGCATAAAGCTCTGTTATGGGTTAACGCACAAGAACTGGTGTTAACCCCCATTCAAAGCAATGGGCGTGGTAACCTGTAAAAGAGTTGGATGAATATGGGGCCATGACTTTTATTACTGACTACTGCCTACGCAAATATTGTCAGCTAACTATGTAGTAGGTAGAGAGAACCAGGAAATCATGTTTGGAATCAGGAAGAAGTTTGATAAATGCCATAATGAAACATGATACTTTTGAAGTACTTAGGGCCTTATTCTATATTGTCTTAAGCGGCCATTGGGCTGAGAATTCTCATCTGAAAACAGCCCAAATGGCCACTTCAGGCAATTTAGAATTATCCCCTTGGCATTAACATTTAGAACTCTTAGGTACATTTTTTCTGAGTATCTGACACGTAATTCCTCACTGGAGTTACTTTAAACTGCAATAGTGATGACCAGGGTGCTACTGCATGGAAACGTATACTGAAGTCAATGGGAATTAATAACCCCCTCAAAGTCAGATGTTACAGGTCAGATATTAAGAAATATGTACATATAAAATATTTATTTCCCTTAACAGCAAGCCATATTTTTACTACTATAAGTACTGTAGGGTGTGTTAATTTTAAAGGACAAGTCGGCTCTTGTACATTTAATCTTACATTTTACTCAATGGTCTTTCCTACCCATCTTCGTTACACTACTTCTGGCTTAGATATCTATGAGGTTTCAAAAACACTTTACACACTATTACACTATTACAACTACACCTGGATTTAAAACTGGTTGAAGGATAAACAACAGAGAGTTGCTGTACAGTAAATGGATTTTTACCAGGTTTGGCAAAAGTTGTGAGTGGAATACCTAAAGAATTGCACTGAGACCCCTGCTTTTTAACTAATTTATTAATGACCTTGAGGTTGGCATACTGAGTAAACTCTCCATCTTTGCTGATGTCACTAAATTGTGTAAGGTACCTGTAATAGAATCAGAGCAGGATGTAATTTCACTACAGAAGGACTTGGATAGACTGGAAACGTGGGCAGGTAAATGGCAGATGAGGTTTAATACAAATAAATGTAAGGTTATGCATTTAGGAAACAAGAATAAACAAGCAATTTACAAATTAAATTGAGAAAAATTAGGAGAATCCTTAATGAAGAAAGATTTAGGAGTGCTTCTAGACAGCAGGCTTAGCAATAGTGCCCAATGTCATGCAGTAGCTACAAAGTTGAAAAGGCAAACAAAATCTTATTTTGCATTAAACGGGGAAAAGATGGAAGGGAAGAAAAAATGATACCCCTCTACAAAGCATTGGTAAGACCACACCTTGAATATGGAGTACAGTTGTGGACACCATGATATACAAAAGACATGGAACTAGAAAAAGTGCAGAGTTGAGTCACCAAATTAATAAAGGGTCTGGAAAATCTGACTTATGACGAGAGGCTAGCTAAATTAGATTTGTTTACATTAGAGACATCTAAGAGGGGATAGGATAACTATATACAAATATATTTGGGGACAATACAAGGAGCTTTCAAAAGAACTATTTATCCCAAGTACAAACAGTTCAAACGACATAGGGCCATACCGTAAGGTTGGAGGAAGGAAGATTTTTCAAGGAAAAATGGAAAGATTTCTTTATAGTAAGGGCCGTTAAAATGTGGAATTAAATTCCCCTGGAGACTGTGATAGCAAATACAATAGGTAGCTTCAAAAAAAGGTTGGACATTTTTTTAGAAGGAAAGGTATACAGGGATATACCAAATAAGCAAACATGGGAAGGAAGTTAATCCAGGGAGAAATCTGATTGTCAATATTTGAAGTCAGGAAGGAATTTGTTTTTCCCCTTATGAGATATCATTGGATGATATTTCCCTGGGTTTTTTTTATTTGCCTTCCTCTGGATCAATATACTGTAAATACAAATGTAGGATAATAATCTGTTGTCTAAATTTAGCATAGGTTGAACTTAATGGACATATGTCTTTTTCAACCTCATCTACTATGTAACTACAGTATGTAAGTACAGTACAGGCAGTCCTCGGTTATCCGACACAATGCGTTACTCAAAATGGCGTTGTAAAGCGAAACGTTGTAAAGCGAAACACGTTTTCCCATAGGAACACTGTTTAAATGAAAGGTTCCGTTCCTGAAAGCATTTTTAACACTAAAATACACCAAATATTTTATGCAGTCAATAAGATATGCAGCACACACATAAATTATATAGTGTATATATAATATAACAAAATAAATAATATATTAGATAGTATAATATAATATTATATAGTATAATATTATATATATACTCTCTTACGACGCTTTGCAACAATGTTTATGTGAATGTGTATATATATATACACACATACACAACGTTGCAAAGTGTCGTAAGAGCGTTGGATAAGCCATTTTGGCGTTGTTAAAATGAATATAGGTATGCATTGCATAGCGTTGGATAAGCCATTTGTTGTAAAGCGAAGCGTTGTAAAACGAGGACTGCCTGTAAAGTATGTAGTAACTGGTAAATTAAAAGCTAACATTAAATCCTATGACACATCTACACATTTCCAGGATCAATCTACTAGAGCTTTGATCTGCAAATTTCATGTTAAACATTTAGGTTTAACACTTTCGTTGCCAGAGGGGCCATCAATGCACTGCTTTGCAATGTATTGCAGGCCCATCTGGAAGTGAAAAGGTTAAAATAAAGTTCAACATGAAGTTGCTCAATTTTATTGTGAAATTGAAGGTTTTAGATATCATATTGTTCAGCAAAAATATATAATTTGACTAAAGAAAATTAAAAATGTATTCGTACAGATGATACATTTATTAGCATAACTAAATGTTGTGTAGGGTTGCAGGGTCGGCCATGTTGGCCCCTTTTAAAATGCAAACCACCCAGATCATATGCATGTATTTTCACTAATAAATGTTTGAGGTAGTGAAAAGGCCATTTTTGCATAATTAGTCAAAATAGTTACGTTTGATTTTAGCGTTGTATCAAAAAATTCCATAATAATAACCATATTTACCTGGACCTGAAATGGCTCAAATGTGTTTATTGGATGTGTTAGGCCATACACAACTTTCTCTTTTTCTGGCACGAAAGTTCCTTTATAAAGGAAAAAGAAAAACACCAAATGTATGTAACACTAATGTACATAGATACAACTATTCTGGTAATGGATTTTTGTTCCTGAAGCCAATTATCTACATATATGATGTAATTTAGTGAATTTATGTTAGTGCTGCGTTGGTGTTGTTAAGTAAACAAATACATATAATTAGTTACTTTAAAATGTATTTATAGGATAAGGTAATCCATCACTTGTATATATAATTACAAGTTGTTGATTGCAGCTCAGTCAGTCAGGAGCCAGAAGGAAATTCCCTAGATGTTGTATTGCCAAGTATCATAATCCAAACATTACCAATGGTTGGTGGTTGCTGCCTGATTATTGATGCGTTCTTACATGAGTAATCATATAATTGAATGGAAGTCTTGCCTTAAATCTTAATTAGATCACACTTGATTACACTGTGCACTATTGTAAAACACTCCTCATGCAAGCTTAGTTTATGTTAAAAAAATAATAGATAATCGCTTTTTTAATTACTAAATAATAAATAAGACTACAGAAACCTATTAATCACTGTAATGTGGTGTTATTTAAATGAAAACAACTAAATTCATTAAAAAATCACCTTACCAAATGCACTAAACGTTACATTTTTTAAACTAGAGCTATAATTTTGTTTGTATTGCCTAATTGTCTCCACAGTGATTTTGTTCATCAATATAGGAATATGAGTAAATACCACAAACATACTAGTTAAAATGTTATTCATTAAACTCTATTGATCTGCCATATGAGAGTTGCTTGATAAAACAGTGGAATTTACACCTGTGATAAGCTAACTGCAGCATATGGCTACGTTGGAAACAGTATATGTGTAAAGGTTGCACTATACATGTATGTATAATTTTATTTATATAGCACCAACACTTGACGTAGCACTTCAAAAAAATTGTAATGCAATGTAAATACATTATAAACGATGGGGATACAGTAAGTGCAACAGATAAATGGCAACATAAAGCAAAAGGAGACCCGGCCCCAAAGAGTTTACCATGTAAAGAGGCTTACAGATTGTAAGAGTAAAAGTGCATTATTAAAAGTGCAGTCAGGGAGGTCAAGGGCATCTGAAGTTCGTAGTAGAGGCATACAGTATGAAATGCCTTCTTTCGAGAGATGAATGTTCAGCTTTGTTTTGAGTGTGGAAAGAGAAGCTTAAGGAATATTGAGTGGTAGAGTATTCCATAGGTAGGAAGAGATTAGTGAAAAAGGTTTAAAACAGGAGATGGCTGTAGATGTTAAAGGTGCAAAGATGAAACAATCTTGGGTTGAGCGTAAGAGATGAGTAGGGTGTAACGAGAGATCAGAGTTCACATATACAGTAGGGAGGTGAAAAGGAGTGTAGAGCCTTAGAGGAAATGAGGACAATTTTGTAGTTTACACGGAGATTGATAGGAATCCAGCAGATAGAGTTAAAGAGGTCAGAAGAATATACACATCTAGAAGAGCAGAAGATGATTTGGGCATCAGCATTTTGAATGGATTATACAGGAGAAAGGTGTGAGGCAGGACGATCAGATACAGATGCAGCGGCTGTTATTCGAACATTTCACGCGTTGTATACCTCGGAATACCCATGTCATGGCGCGTGATTTCTTCCAACCGTACCGCCTTAAGACGCGATTGCAGAAAATGGCAGTTTAGAGTTCTGGTTTTTAAACACCTGAAATTGACACAGTAGCACAGTAGCACAGTACTGTACACATTCATTCATTTCTGCCACGGATATGCGAAGAATTGCACCCAAAGAAACAGAATCCATGAAATTCAAACAAAGCAACCGCGATAAACACGTGTGCCTGGTGTGATTGGCGGCATGAATGCAGCGTGGAAAACAGCAGAGCACACGAAAACGGCTCCGTGAAATTTTCAAATAACGGCCGCTGCATCTGTATAATAATGTTCAGTAATCAATACAGGAGGAACAAGGGCATTCAATAGTGTTTTAGTGGTGGTGGAACATAGGAAGGGCTAACTTAGCAATAAGAAATATTGTGAAGAAACAGCAAGATTTAGTTACAGAGTTTATATGTGGGGAAGGGTCTAATGTTGAAAACTGCAAAACTGTGCGGATAGTAGCGTTATTGAATGTAATGGAGAAGGGAATAATGGGACCATGTTTAGAAGGGAATATAAGAAGCTCTGTCTTAGCCATGTTAAGCTTGAGGCGACAAAGGGCCATCCAGGATTGCTGTTAGGCACTCTGTAAGTTTTGACCGGACTGTAGGTATAAGGTGTAGATAAATAAAGTTGGCAGCATCAGCATAGAGATGATAGGTAAATCCAATGGAGTCAATGAGGTCACCCAGCAAGAGTGTTGAGCCTTGAGGTACACCTACATAGAGTTCCATGGAGGTCGAGGAGGAGTTGACATAAGAGATAGAAGAAATAGTGAGTGAAGAGAGAAGTAGGAGGATAACCAGGAGAGAGCAATGCCATGGATGCCAAGAATGTAAAGAATGTGTAGGAGAACAGGGTGGTCAATGGTATTACAATTAGATTGTAAATTTTCAGGACAGGGACTTCTTTTCCTAAATGTTACTTTTATGTCTGGAGCGCTTCTACCCATTATTTGTTATTTGTATTATTTGTTAGTTATATTATGTCACATGTATTACTGCTGTGAAGCGCTATGTACATTAATGGTGCTATATAAATAAAAATATACATGCATTCATGCATACATGCATACATGCATACAGTACATACAATGGTATCAAAAGCTGAGAAGAGGTTAAGAAGAATAAGAATGGAGTCGTTTCCATGAGATTTGGCAATATAGAGGTCATTACCTAGCTTGGTGAGATATGTATGAAAGCAGGCTAAAAAAATAAAATTTAAATATAGTAACTAAAATGGCCAGCATTGGATGTGTCTACACTAACTCTAATAACATAACATTTAATTAAAGCAGAAGGCGTGTTAGACATTCAATACACAAAGCTACCAGACCTCTACACAGAATAAATATAAATATAAATAAAACATACAAAAAAAATTTAAGAAAATTTCACATTTGATGTACCCTGTTCATTGCTATCAGAAGTACCAGGTACTGTAAATTAATGCATATGGTTATTGTGACATTTGTCACACAGAGTATATATGTATACTAGATTTTTTAAGGTTACAGTATTTTTGGTAGATATCATTCTTAATGAACACAGAAAAAACTGTTTTTTGTTTAAACTAAAACCTCTCAGTGTTACACAAACTTGCTTTGAACCATTTGAATGAGCACTCCATATAACTAATAAATCTCTCTAATTGGTAAATAAATAATTAATTACAAGTGAATAAACTGTACCAGTTTACATATGAGTGCTATTTTATTCCCTGTACAGATTTAGGTTTATGTAGAAGGGGCCTTGTTTTACATACTTATTATACAATAGTTCACAGGTTTGACTTGAAGGTAAATGCACAAGCATAGCGAATTTTAATAAGAAAATCAGTTTTGTCTAGGGTGGTCCCTATTTCTAACATTTTCTTTACATGAGACAATGGAATTATTTGAATTTATTAAATCTCTATTCACTCCCGACTTTATAGTCAAATTAAATGTTCACATTTTGAATTAAAAAGCTATCAAGATAATAACATTTTAAAATGTTAACTCAAAAGGTTCCAGCTGGGTGTTTTTTTATTCTTCTAGTTCTTTTATTCTTTTATTCTTTTATTCTTTTATTCTTTTATTGTTCTATAAAACAGGGTATCACTGGAGATACTTAAATATGAAGATGCCGCTGGTACCATCCCTGGCTATGTAAACAATATTGTGTTTTACATCTCCCATGGCACGGGAGCCAATAGGAAGCTGCAATCTCATCCGTCGCCGCTTCTTATTGGCCCAGGTACCATGGGAGATGTAAGAATGATGGAGCACCAAGATCAATTATGTTGAGCAAATTATTTTGGGAAACATGCACTTTAGATGAATTTATGAACTGTTTCCATATAAACAGCATTTATTGTACTGTCGTGGCTGTGTCAAATTATTTAATGCTTATCCGTAGTAAGGACAATTTCCATAGGCCTGGTGTTTATTTACACTAAAGAAGGGAAGAAAAAATATGGGCAGAAAGGCAGAACGGCAGAACTTAACACATTAATTTACAAGATATGTTTTACTTAATCCTTCCAAATCTCCTTCAGTAAGAAATAAAGGATGAAGTTGCCACTCAATATACAGTAATGCCAAAAAAGCTCTGTTTTATAAGTTTCACTTACCAAATATCTTGTCCCAAATTATAAGAGTTCCTCCATAATTTGAATCAATGCAATATGGATTTCTGCCTGTTAAAGCAATATTGAAAATAGATTGTGATATTCAGCAGTTTATTATTATAATAATTATTATTTTAATTATTAAAAAGCATACCAGGTCATATTAACTATGCAGTCTTCTGCCATAAGGCACTTACTGTACCTTACAACCAATTCATGTAAATGCTTAATAAATATAGCCTTATGTCTGTCCTAACTTCCCTAACTGTATTAGTTTCTAACACCGCTGTAGTTTAGTAGTGTCTATGTGATAAATAGTACAATGTTTATAATGCAAAGATGTTTGGGTACACAAATATTTTTATTACAAGTAACATACATAGAGTATAACAATAAAGAAAAAAAATACAAAAAAAAAACCCATAACATACCATGATGAACTCTGTGATGACTCGGAGTATTGAGGATCAGTTCCAATGGGCCCAGGTTGTTTATTAACTAGAGGAAATATTATTCTGTCATTGACAAACAATGGCATAAAAACATTATGCTGTTGGGATTCTAAAAAATCCCAACTCTTCAAATCTAAAACTTAGAATTAGCCCCTCAAACTGAGCTTATTGTAATACATACATAACATTGATGCAGTAATAATAATAGCATGTTCTTGTATTGTGCTGCTGGTTTTACATAGCGCTTTACAGAGACATTCTGCAGACACAGTCCCTGCCCTGTGGAGCTTACATCTATGTTTTTAGTGTCTGAAACACAGGGAGATAAGGTAAAGTACCCAAAGTCATAAGGAGCCAACACTGGGAATTGAACCAGGTTCCCCTGTTCTGAACTCAGTGCCAGAGTCAGTGTCAGTGCCTTTACTGAGTCGCTCCTTCTCTAAGGAGAACTAAACCATTAAAAAAACTTAAGGAATCATAGCTGTACTGCACACTGTACAAACAAATAGTTGGGGTTGCTGTAGAGGCATCAAGTCTATTAGAACTTCTGGGTTTATGTATTATCTAAAGCTCCTTCTAAATGCACATTACATTTTGTTACATTTTTTTCTTTGTGGCTGTATGACATGTAAGGAATTAATATAGTTTCCTACATCTAATCGAGACCATTTGCTTCTATATCCATTCTAGTTTAAATATGTATTGTTATCTACAGTACAAGATACAAATAGGTAGAAATACATTTTAAATAAAACAAATAAACTGAGAAAATGGGTAAAGAGAAAAACAAAACAAAAAAATTCTAAAAGCTTTTTCTACAGAATTCCCCACTAATCTGATTTAAAATATAAAACATAGCATTTCAAAATCTACACTGTAATACTTATAATTGAATACGTACTGTAAAGAAACCTTTGGCAAGTGTCATAATTTACTGCATTTTCAACTGCACCAACAAAATGGTGAACAAACATAGTGACACACATAGAAGATAATACTGTTAGCCCGTAAGTAATACTTTGCCTTAGAGAAGGGACCTGAATAGTTCTGAATGCCTGTACTTTTTTTTAAAGCATTCATTAAACCAATAAAGGTATCAATTCTACCTTACTTTATTCTGAACACGCCTAGTTCAGGCATGCTTGATATACAGTAACTGAAATACAACATTCTAATCATCCAAAGGAAAAGACAATGTTAGCAAATACTTTTTCATGAATATTTAGAGCAAATTAATTGCAGAAAACAAATGCACATTGATATTAATGCAATAGATAATGTAATGTTTTGATGGAAATATGAGTTCTGCAGTTTCCAATATTTGATCCAGTGAAGCAATTGCACTGCTGCACTTTTTGGTTGTACTATAGCAATAAATTTATACTTTCAATGTATTCCATGGCCATTGTGCTACAGTATACTACATGTTCCACAATGAATTGCCTGATGTAAGGGGAAATGAATGTAGCATTATTATATTAGTGTAGCCCTGGCTAGTTATTGGGCTATAAGTCTGCCCTCGTCCTGGCAGTAATCCCTAGTAAGTGTAGGTTTACCAGGAGTAATCACAGGTTTTCCCCATACCTGCCAAAGACAGAGGTCATTACACTCTGCTCATATTACTCGACCTCTCTGCAGCATTTGACACCGTGGACCACCCTCTTCTCCTCCACATTCTCCATACTCTAGGTATTCGGAACAAAGCTCTATCCTGGATCTCATCCTACCTCTCCCATCGTACTTTTAGTGTCTCTTCTGCTAACACCTCCTCCTCCTCTATTGATCTCTCTGTGGGGGTACCCCAGGGCTCTGTCCTGGGACCTCTTCTCTTTTCTCTGTACACACTCTCTCTAGGTGACCTAATAACATCTTTTGGGTTTAATTATCACCTCTATGCCGACGACACACAAATATACTTTTCAACACCTGACCTTACACCTGCTGTACAAACCAAAGTTTCTGAATGTCTCTCTGCTATATCATCCTGGATGGCCCTCCGCCGCCTTAAACTCAACATGGCTAAAACATAGCTCCTCATACTTCCTCCCAAACCTGGCCCTACTACCTCCTTCCACATTACTGTTGGAACTACAATTATTCACCCAGTAGCCCAAGCACGCTGCCTAGGGGTCACATTCGACTCCTCTCTCACACTCGCCCCTCACATTCAAAACATTTCTAAAACTTGTCGCTTTTTCCTCCGCAATATTACTAAGATACGCCCTTTCCTCTGTTGTTCGACTGCTAAAACTCTGACTCATGCCCTCATTCTCTCCCATCTTGATTACTGTAACCTCCTGCTGTCCGGCCTTCCTGCCTCTCACCTGTCTCCCCTACAATCTATCCTAAATGCTGCTGCCAGAATCACTCTACTCTTTCCTAGATCTGTCTCAGCATCTCCCCTCATGAAATCCCTCTCCTGGCTTCCAATCAAATCCCGCATCTCACACTCCATTCTTCTCCACACTTTTAAAGCTTTACATTCTTCTGCCCCTCCTTACATCTCATCCCTAATTTCTCGGTATGCACCATCCAGACTCTTGCGTTCTTCTCAAGGATGTCTTCTTTCTACCCCCTTTGTATCTAAAGCCCTCTCCCGCCTTAAACCTTTTTCACTGACTGCCTCACACCTCTGGAATGCCCTTCCCCTCAGTACCCGACTAGCACCCTCTCTATCCACCTTTAAGACCCACCTTAAGACACACTTGCTTAAAGAAGCATATGAATAGCACTGTGGATATTCTAAACACGATACATAATGCTTGGCCCCCTGCAGACGCACTTACCAGAACTCCCTCCTACTGTCTCTGTACGTTCTCCCTACCTACCAATTAGACTGTAAGCTCCTCGGGGCAGGGACTCCTCTTCCGAAATGTTACTTTTATGTCTAAAACACTTATTCCCATGATCTGTTATTTATATTATCTGTTATTTATTTGATTACCACATGTATTACTACTGTGAAGCGCTATGTACACTAATGGCGCTATATAAATAAAGACATACAATACAATACAATACATACCTTGCAGCTCAGTGAGTCGGAGAAGGTAGTGCAATCAGGCCTTTTGTCCAATCAGGGACAGGGGGGTGGTTCTTACTGGAACTGACTTAGAGCTGCACTTCCTCAATTTAGAAAGTTGCCTCTCATGTGAGAGAAGTGTAGTCTATCCAAACTAGGGAGCAGGGCTCTGATTACTGGGGACCTTCCCTAAGGGGAAAGGTGGAAGACTATTTCCCTTACCCTACCAGGGGGTAAGGGAAGAGCAAGGACTGCTCCTGGTGGCCAGGAGTGTAGGTCCAGGGAAATCCTAAAGGTGAAGACCGGATTGCTAAGAATTGATTCGGTGTAAGCTGTACACTGCCATTGATTGTGTGAGAGAGCAACCAGAATAAAGATCATCTGTTTCCACATTCTTCTGGCCTGAGACTGAAATCTATCAGGAAGAAGAAGAGGTAGTTCTCCTGCAGAGATTTCTCCCCACATCTCTGGGGGCTGCAAGAGATGGAGGCGCTGTCACCGTGAGTACGATTCAGGCATGACCCCAGAAGCCTGTCCTTTCCTCCCCCATAACACCTGGTGGGTGACTCATGGTCCCCTGTTACCAGCAGGTATGCACCACACTACCATGAGCAACCAGTGCAGCTTTCCCCATGATAGACCCTATATGAAATTGGGGGGTTGGGGGGAAACAGGGTTACATTTGGAGGTGCTGCTGAGATGAAATCAAGACAGGCTTTCAGCGAAGCAGAACAGAAAGTTGGGATGTATGCTTCCAGAGCAAGTGCTGAGGAAGGAGGAAGTCTAGGTGCAGCCAGGGGGCATGTAAACCTCGCAAAGCATGATCTAAATCTAGCCTAAAGAGGTGAATAGAGCTGGCAACAGGGCTAGAGCTGTTCTAGTCCCCTAAAGGGGGTATACTGGTAACTTAGTTCAGAAACTTCTGGAGAGGGTCTGCGATATTGGCAGCCAAGAGGAGGTGACGCCTAAGTGCTGCAGGGAAAAGCCCAAAAGCACTACTAGCCAGTGGCCAGACTAAAACCGTAGAGCACTTGTACTGGACTGTTATCGTGGGCAGTGTACAAAAGAAAATATTTTTCTTAGCCTGGGGTATGCTGAATTACCACTAGTCAGAGGCTACCATGGATTGCAGTGTTATCGGAAGAGCGAGCCCCTTACCAAATCGTGAGGGTACGCGCTGTGTGGAAACATGTTAGTTCATCCAAAATGGCAGCTGCCCAGCAAGGGAGCACATGGCGTGGAAGATGTAAGCTAAAAGGGCGGTTCCCGCCGAGTCTGGATGGCACACATGCTGCGTGCAAACAGGCTGTGAGAAAGTTAATTGCAAAGATCTGGCTGGGTATGGCGCGAAAGTCAGTGCCCTACCTACGTGAGGGGAGTGGCGTGAAAGTTTTTGCCGCTCCCACCTGCTGTGTGATTGGCTCAGAGAATAGTCAGAGCAAACCCCTGATGACGAGTGCCCCTCCTCTGGTCTCCACCAGAGGGAGGGGGCACAATGAGAGCCAATCTCCGAGTGTGGGAAAAGTTGAAGGAGCCAGATGTTAGCTGCCACGTCTGCAGTCTTGCAGAGCTGGCAACAGAGAAGGAGTGAATTGTCGAGCTAGTCGACTAAATACACTACACACGGCAAGCAATATGGCTGCATGTCACATTTCTACGTACCAACTCCCAGGAAGCTTCCTGGTTGTTGAAGTAGATGGCCGGGAATTCCTTAGGTGTCTGTGCCTACAATGCAGACTACCTGGGGCGGAGCCCAGTACTACTGCACAATGCCCGCAGTGTGGGATCTGTTACCTGTGGACGGTAGATCAATTCCCTACCATCGTTGCCAAACCTGAGGGGCCTCAAGCGATGCTGATGGAGGTGGACAACCTCGACGTGGCTGTGAGTCCGGGCCTGTGTGCCCTACCGAGAGATCCGGTTGTCGACCTGGTTCCCTATGCGGGCCCAGCGGCGGAACCGGAGCAAGTCAAGGTGACTGCCCAGGCAGAATGGGGATCGCTATCATTGGTTGTGCTGGAGCGTGGGGCCGCTTTGTGTCCATTGCCGCCAGATACTGCGAGGGGCCCCGATGTGGTTCCCCTGTGGAGGTGTCCCTATCACCTTCGTCAGACAACGAGAACGACAGTGTTTCATCGGTGGTGAGGTGTCAGCCGGCGAATCACCCCAGTGGTGCGGTCCAGTTGAGCACACTTACCTGTGACAAGGAGCGGGTGAGTCCGGAGGTTCCCCGACAGCAGGCGCTGGAGTGGCCTGAGCCACGTAGAAGTCCCACAGCCGTGGTGACTCCCAGTGTGGCAGAGGAGAGACTGGAGACTGCACCTGAGGACCAGAGGATCATCGCGAGTCAACTGAGCGGTGAGACAACCCCACCTTACTCCCGACAGGTGAAGACGGAGGAGACCGGAGAGAAGGCACAGCCTGGTGCATACTCATGCATCTGAAACCACGCAGAACTTCTGGTACCACGCCCGGCGGATGACGAACTTCCGGTGCAGGACCTGGACTTGTACCGGGAATCCGCAGTGTCGACTGGAGATGACGTCACATCCGGTTCGACCACCGGCCTAGATTGGAAACATGCGCCCGCCTCCCAGATGAGTACCAGCCTATCCAGAGAAGAGATGGAGCTTTACAGGGAATCAGTAGCAGGACGAGGAAGGCGAAGGCTTGCAGCACAGGACAGTTGGAAGACCTCCACTGGTCGAGGTATTGCCCGACAAGGACACTGTTCCGGACTCTGCCCTTAGCGCCACTGCCACGGCCACTGCCCCTGCCCTATCCAGTTCCGGCTCACGTTCATGTCAACGGGGTTCTAGTAGGGGTAAGACATCTAAAGCTCAAACTTTATCTACGGACTGGCGGGACTGGGTGACCAGTGATGAGGGGTCTGATGGGGAGATACCATGGTCAAGTAGGATACCAGTGCCAAATCTTACAGTGTTCAAACCTGTTCCTAGGGGTAGATCCAAGGGATCTCAATCTTCTGGGAGGGTTACTTCTGGGATATCGTCTAAAGAAGAGTCTGAGGGATCTGTGTGTGTATCATTATCAGACGAGCACAGTTGGAAATGGTGGGCCCCATTGTTTCAGGGGTATTCGGTGTCCATGGACCATACCCGATTTATATTAATGAAGGATGATATTGTGGCTCATTGGTGTGATAAGGGTACCTACTCTAAAGAGGACGCTGCTGGAGAGTGTATTAGGAGAATGAGAGAAATTAAGCATGAAATTGTGATTCCTAAAGGGCCTTTGATATTCTATGATGAAATTGCACCCGAGGAACCTTTGCACTGGGTACTGCCAGGCAAGGCTAGGAATAAGAAGCTCACTAAGTTATATGTATGAGTACCCCTATGTGCCCAAACCCATAATGCAAAAGAGAGAAGACCAAAGGGATACCTGGCTTAGGGATGTAGTGATTGATTATTTAAGGTCAAAGAACAGCAGCTCTGCTTTCCACACAGAGGAAAGAATTTGTTATTTAATGAGGGTATGGAGCGTTGGGAGAAATATCTTTATGCACAAGGTAGTGTACCGCCCAGAGAATGGACTTCCTCAGTCCTATTTTCTTAAAATCATTGACCATAATAGGAGGGAAGTGCGAAAACCTGATCCCAGACATTACTATTGATTGATGGATACTCCATGTGGAGAGTATCCTGGGTGTATGTGTTAGAATCTTCTTAAGGTATACGGGTGTAACCTACAGATGATATGACTATACTGATAATTGTTTATGTCATGTTGTATTTTGTACCTTGTACAGGTTGTCTCCTCCAGGATGACCCAGCAAATTTGGTCCAAGTGGGGACCATTGGATTCCACCAGACGGAGTGTGTAGCCCTGGCTGGTTTTTGGGCTATAAGTCTGCCCTCCTCCTCACAGTAATCCCTAGTAAGGGTCGGTAGCCAGGAGTAATCATGGGTTTTCCCCACACCTTGCATCTCAGTGAGTCAGAGAAGATAGTGCAATCAGGCCTGTTGTCCAATCAGTGACAGGGAGATGGTTCTTACTGGAACTCACTTAAGGAGCTGCACTTCCTTAATTTAGCCAGTTGCCTCTCCCGTGTGAGAGGTGTAGTCTATCCAAAATAGTGAGCTTACTGGGTGCCTTCCCTGAGGGGAAAGGTGGAAGACAATTCCCCTTACCCTACCAGGGGGCCAGGGAAGAGCAGGGACTGCTCCTGGTGGCCAGTGGCCAGAAGTGTAGGTCCAGGGAAATCCTAAAGGTGAAGACCTGATTGCTAAGAATTGATTCGGTGTAAGCTGTACATTGCCATTGATTGTGTGAGAGAGCAACCAGCATGTATGTACCACACTACCATGAGTAACCAGAGCAGCTTTCCCCATGATAGACCCTATATGAGATGGCGGGTGGTTGTTGGACAGGGTTACATTAGCATTTGATTACAACAGCTAATATGGAGACTAGGGGCATGGATTTAACATATTTTTGTACCTTCACTGAAAATATAATTTACTCTAGGTTTTCTTCTCTCTGTTCCTAATAGTTGAATTAACATGTTGATGTTTAATTGCACACTTGCCACTTATAATGTAGAGACATTTATTTGGCTATACTGTATGTTGTTTCTCATTACCTTTATCAAATACTGCAATGGAGATCACCTGATTTGTTTACTTGCTGTTGACCATGCTTTTTACAAGTGGATGTATTAAGAAATTCATTCACAATCACGAAAAAAACAAAAAATTTGTCCATTTTTACTAATCAAAGAAAGCACACCTCTCCATCTCCTCTGCAAGCAGGACACAGATCTCTCCTGTTCACCATGGCCGCAGCCTTAGAGTGGCAAATAAAAACAGAGCCGAATGCAGGGGAGGAGAGAGAGAAACAGAGCCTATTTATCTTGTATAAACTGTATTGTGACAGTCAGAGATTCCTTCTATGTCAGCAGAAGGTTAGAAAGTACACTATTTCCAGCAGGATGTGGTTGACTTCGGTTGACAGCAACTTCTAGGTACAAGTAATTAACCTGAGCTACAAGCTTTAAAAGGGAGCCTGAGACTACAGCCAGGGTCCCACTCAGAGAGCTGAGAGGATGAAATCCTAAGACACAGCAAATGTATTTTGGAAAGGACTGTGCTGTTTGCATTATTACTATACCTGTGAGGGTAATGTCTACCCATTAAACTTCTGCTACATCAGCTTAGCTGACTAGTGATGGTAGCTATTGACTTATGTTCCTTAGTTAGCCCCCTGAGTGGAGTAGGATTAATTTTGTTACTTTTCCTTAAAGGGACAGTGTACCCACAAATATTGTTGGTTTTGTGTCTGTGGATAAAATAAAACAGTGATCTGTGTCTGTTTCTCACTAATCACTGGTCAGTTATTAATTAAACATTACTTCTTGTTTTTAACACTCCCTGTAATGCCTTGCTGTTCTTGTCCCGTCTTGCCCACCTTATGCTCGCCTCCATCATGCCCTTCTCCTATTTGCACTCTCTCAACCCCTCCCTTTGCCTTACTCTCCTGCCTTACTGTGTCTGCTCCTCTTTGTGCACATTAGCTGTGTAACATCTTGTGTCACATATGACGTGCCTGTGTAGTTCAAATTGGAGTAGAATTGAAGGTGAAGCATACAACACTTCACCATCAACCCTGCAACTTTGAGAACTTAGCTTTCTAAATGCTCTGACAATTTTGTCACGTCTAAAGACTTACTTTGTAAGCTGTTGTGTAACCTTCAGTTCTACAGTGCTCTCCCAAGCCTGATTTATACATGATTTATACATCTGCTCTTTCAACTCAATTCTCTTCTTACCCTCCAGTACCTGGAACATTTCTCACTGCATATCATTAGTTCTCTCTATTGATTTCTCTGTTTGCCGTTTCCTCACACCTTTTTAAACTTTTCTTTTCTCTCCAACTTTCCCACTTTCCTTCTATCCACATTTCTTCATCTCTCCTCCATCTTTTCCAACAACATCTTCACCCCTAAATGAAAGTAACCTCCACAGATCCTCTTTCCACCTCTCCTCTCTCTCTATACTCCTCGTCCATGCTGCTGGGGATATCTCTCCTAATCCAGGACCCAGCCATATACACACCTGCTCTTACACGTGTCTCCTTGCTACCTCTTTCCCTGCTCATGGTGTTAACCCATCTAATTGAATACGACCCACCTTAAAACTCACCTCTCAAAAAAAGCATCCCAATAGCCTGCACTCGTGGCTACTGTCCCAGACTCACAGTCACTCCTACTAACCATTGTGGCCAAGCACTGCAATTTACTCCACTTATTCCCTCACCTGCTGTCTCTGTAAGTCTCCCAACATACCACTTAGACGTGTTTCTCGCTTTGAGCATATCACTCCATTCTTACGTGATCTACTGGCTCTCAATTATCTTCTGGGTTCAGTTACAATTGGCCATAATGGCCATAAAACTTTGCAAGATCAAGGGTTTGCCTATCTGCAGGCTCTTTTGAAGCCGTGGAGGGATACCGGCAACATATTTTGCACAAAATGCATTGGCATTATATAGTGAGGCATTTTTAAAGTGAGCTTTTTAAGTGAGAATATATAGTTAGACTATAGTTTGACTAGAGGTGACTGGGGACTTCATCTTTCTACTAACTCTTCTACACAAAGCAACAAACGGTGAGCTTATATGACCACACTATGACCCTATGCTTGTAACCTGCACAATTTAACCCCCACCCCTTTACAACTTATTTCACTACAGCCTCACCCAACACTGACTGCACACATCTACCTCCCTCACCCACACAGCCCACGGCAAACCACAAATAGACCCTAGCATTGCAATGCATCAAAACATTTGACAAGGAAAAGGCACACCTCTGCTGTTTAGTCTGCACACACACTCTTGGCTCACTACAGCTCCATGCAGCATTACCTACCTCTGGCATAATGAACCTGGTATGTACCTCAACTTTGTTCTTTCTTGTGGCCTCATAGAAATATTACTCCCTCATCCACTACAAACTATGCCCTCCTGGCCCACACCCAACATCACCATACACCCTGGACTACTCAAAAGCCTTGCACTATCTACTGAATGTTGGTGGAGAACTCTGAAATCCAGCACACCAACCACCGCACACTCAAATGGCAAACATCATAAAGTTACAACTTTCAAACAACTACTCAAATTTCTACTCCTACTATTACTCTCTTTAGCAGGTGATAATGAACGTAACCCAGGCCCTCCCATTTCAACTCTGTCCCATACCCCTGAGAATACCCCCTTCAAATCTGTCGCCCATATAAATATCTGGAGCCTGCTGCCCAAACTGGATGAACTAAGAGCATGGTGCCATATGCATAAACCAAAAGTCATCGTTCTTACAGAAACATGGCTAACCCTAAAACCCCTGATGCACATATTGCCATTGAGGGATACTCAATTTCTAGAAGAGATAGGTCAAAGAGAGGAGGATGGGTGTTATTTTATATTGCAGACACCTTACAATTTACACTGCTAAATTGCCCCCCAAGCCAACCCTCTTTTGAAATCATAGTTGGCAGAATCTGCCTCCCCTTTTCTAAGCCCATCTTGCTTACTGGCATCTACCGCCCCCCTAAAGCCCCTCTACAGTCCCTGACTGATATCACCCAGTTTCTTGGCTCCATTTCCTCTCTGAATGAGAAGAGCGAGCTGCTAGTTCTTGGGGATTTCAACTTCAATTGACTTGACCCTAAAAACAACAAAATCCAGATACAAATCAAATCGCTTAACCTATCGCAACTCATTTCCCAACCCACACGGACAAACGTGAAATCTCACAACCATTCCTTGCTAGACTGGATTCTCTCCTCAAATCCCAGCAGAATCCAATCTTCTGGCATCCTTCCTGACATTTTCAGTGACCATGCAATTGTGTATTGTGTAAGGAAAATTAAACCGCCCCAATCAAGCCCTAAAGTTCTCCTCACTAGAACATTTAGAAACTTTAACCCACAACAGTTTCTGGCTGACCTTACCATCTGCCCTTGGCACAGAATCGACTTAATTTCCGACCCTGATTCTGCGCTTGACTATTTCCAATCCGAGTTCTTAAAACTCTGTGATACCTATGCTCCACTACGCAGAATAAGGGTACGGGGGCCCACCTTCCATGGGTTACACCTGACCTTATAGCACTCTACCAGTTCAGGGATGCCTTGTGCAAAAGCTACAAAGTAACTGGCACTACCAAGGATCTCAATCACTACATATGCCTGCGGAACATGTGCACAAGGCAAACAAGACATGCAAAAGCACAATATTACTCTGACAATCTCCTCCAGAATACATCAAACCCAGCTAACTTCTGGAAGGTTATCAGCAATATATTCCAGCCTTCTGGGGGTTCAATATGAGCTTGTAGGTGTTCTGTATGTTTTATAATTCTTGTTCAGCTAGTCTTAGCTGATTGGAGGGTGGCAACCTCCTACCTAATTGAAGCTCACTCCCTCTCACATTTAAATGGTTAAAAGCTCACTCCATGGCATCTCCCACTCTCAGGGGAACTTGCCTGCTTACAGTGTGATTGTGACAAATCTATTACAGAGTGCTTTTCCTGGTAATGTACAGGTTAATAAAAGCTTCAATCAGACTTAGAACTTTTGCAACTAATATTGACAGATTTATTATAAATCATTCTTCCTGGCAATGCACAGGTTATTAAGAATCTATATTAGTGTTAGGGACCCTTGAAACGTGGTCTGCCGTGCAGTTGGCTCAAGGGCTTACAAAAATTTGGCCAAAATGTTAAACTAAAAGACCATTTTATTTATTAGTTATGTATACATGTATATTTAGGCACTGTACCGTATATAAGTTTTTCTGGATGTGTACTGAGCTTTGTCTGTGTTTTATGTTATGTCTCTGGTTTTAAATATATATATTGCCATGCTCAGTAGCACACCTCTGTGAAACTTATATGCTTATATATATATGTTGTGGGTATTTTGGGGGTTCAATATGAGCTTGTACTGTAGGTGTTCTGTATGTTTTCTACTGTAAGGCTACCATGTGCAAGTGAAGTGGGATCTCCACACTCGCACAGGGCAGCAGAGGGATACGCCCATAGCTCCTCCCTGTTTTGAGAACAACCGTTCCGTTCGGATTCTTTGCTAGAAGGGCACGGTCAGGCTACGCGCCAAATCCATAGGTTTGCTGCAAGATCTTGCAACTTTTTGCACAAGCTGCCATGTGATTTCCCGTTTTGAGCAGGAACCACCATTTTTTCTTTTAGTGGATGGGTACACGTTCCCTGACAAAGCCTCTGTTTATGCCCCAATATTTTCTTGAGTGGAAGGGTACATGTTCCTGGCAAATCCTCAGGGTATGCCCCAACATGATTTTCTCTAGTATATGGGTACACATTCCCTGGTGAAGTCTCAGGGTACGCCCCAACATACTTTTCTGTAGTAGAAGGGTTGTTGGGCAACCTCCTCCCCGGTGACACCTCGGAGAGTGGTCCCCAATGTCACCCAGAGAATTGGCAGTGCAGAGCTGCAAAATTCAAACCCCAGTCCTCTGACAGTCCACATGAATAATGAACAATGTCCACAAGTGAACAGAAGCATGACTCTGGTTCTTGCTGCAAAAGCCTATCTTGATGCCTATCTCAGCAGCGCCTCCAAATGTAGCCCTCTCCCCCCCTCTCCTTCTCTGGGAAATATGCTGCTACCGGTGTATAATGTGGCTGCTCTTTCATACCTGAATGGTAACAGGAGGCAGGAGATCTCCACGATGTTGTGGGGAGGATATCAGGACAGGCTCACGGTGGTTCTTTAGTGGTCAGCGCCTCCAGTCCACAAGGATCCGGAGGTTTCAGGATTCACCTCATGGACACTTCTTCTTTGCTCTATAGTTATGCATCAATTACTACGGCAGGTGCTGTATAACTGAGGTTTATTGAACAGCAAGGTACATGCACTGGAGCACATAGCATCTGTAGCTTATCCCCTATGGACTAGGCCTCAGCCAATCCTCTAGCAGGGGAACTCTCTTTAGTGTATGCACACTCTGAAATCTATCCCCGAACCAACTTACACACACTAACTACTCTACACTACATAGAAGAACAACCCCTCCTTCCCTGGGGAGTGGCTAGTAAGCCGGCATATTCACTGTCATATATCCCCCTTACAATGACAGGCTAATCCTGAACTTTATTGAACATGTACAATGAATAATATAACATACCCAGCCTAGTCTACTGCTAACACTGCCCATGTAATACAGGGGACTTACAGTGTTGTAAGGCCTAGAAGTTGGTAGTCCCATGAGACTGGGCTACATATATCACTGATCTTAGAATTATAGCACCATTATCCGTCCATCTATATTTTAATTGAGTTAGCTATTGAGATGGTTATAGTGTAAAAGGCATAACTGCAGAACACACAAGAGCTGTTGTGGTAAATGTAAGTCAATATGTCAAAGTATTTATACAGATGGCCTTTGTGACCATAGTTGCTATGAGAATTCTCTACAGGGATTCTGGGGCAGAACAAAAGAACAACTAGGATTAATGCCTGCATGCCCAGTTTCACACATTGAAACGCTCTGTATATTCTGATTTATACTTTGCCAACTGTTTTTCTATCTGATGAGGTCGTTTTCTACTTCAGTAAGCGTGTAACATGAAGGTAGCCAAATGTTCATGGTATGGAGTAAAATGAAAATATTTGAAGACTGGAAATAAAACAATCTTAGAAAGTCAGTCATGTTAGGATAATACAAAAATCCAGGGGGGTAAGTTTCTCAAGTCTTCAATGTACAGTATGAATGAGGGGGCATTGATTCTGAGCTACATTGGAGAATAAAGCTAATTGCATGTGCAGATTAAAGAGGTATTGTCTCTTTTTTTGTTTTAATAAATGCAGCATTTTAAGGTGATGTAATTACCTAAGGTGCCGATCGATTCGTTTTTCCGTGATCACCCAGCAAAGATCCTGTTACCCCAGGTTCACAATATGACCGCCTATTTCAAAAGCGGAAGTGCTGTATTTTACGAAATGGCTGCTGTAGAAACCCCCGAAAACGTAATTAAAAAGATCTTAAAGAGTGGTGGAAAAAAGTGTGCAATACATTATTTCAGAGGTAGATTATTGGAAAACTGCATTGACTCATAGAGATGTGCAAAATTGTCACCGATATTTGTGAGCAAGGTGAAATATATTCTTTTTTTGGTGAAAATGTTCAATGGTAGCCAAAACAATTGCACATTTACCTTTATGAAGTCAGAAACCTGGTGGCACCCAAGTCTCTCCAGACTTCCTACATTTGTGGCCATGCAATCTTATCAGAAGCAAGTACATGGCAACAATAGCTTCACGACTGAGATAAAAAGAAGTTCCATTGGAACAGTAATAATGATGTACTTGGAATATTAATTGCACCTCTGGCATGCAAAAGCCTGTGACGTACTACTGTAAGTACAGAACCAGTTATTGTATTGAAAAAATGAAAACCTGAAATATGATATTATTTAACATATTTTTTAGATCTATCAACATACATACAGCCACATAAAGTGACCAGTGAGACACAATGTGAAAAATGTTGAAGTAAGTGTAAAGCATGCAGGCCTAGTGAAGAAGAGTACTCTACAAACTGCAGGAAGTGATTCTACTTGCTTCCCACAGCACACAAAGTGTTATTGGGTTGACAATTTTAAGGTGTCAGACCCAACAGGACCAGAAGTTCAACCATACAACTTCTGTTATTCAGAATAACAGCTCTAGCAGTGTGAGCTAAACCATCTGATGGCTAGAAGTGCACACTGTCTACTAACAGCATACCTCCAAGGGATATCTATTTTGCTGTTTGTAACCTTGAAAGCACTTCAAGCACAAAGTAATATTATGTACTGAGGGCTATGAGTTACTGAGGCCAGGTGACATTAAATAAAAGTTGAACAGAACATGGACCCTCACTCTACTGGGTTAGAAGAAAATAGATGCTACCTCTGCTGCTCTAGGTATTACACAGTTATAACAGTGGGAAGCACTATAATTATTTGTAGAAGAATATTCTTGGTACTATCTGGATGTTATGGTTCCAAGGAGATGAGGTTGTAGGGAACATCAATCATAGGTGGAAAAACATAAAGTACACCATAGAACAGTACTGTAAGGACTAATGTGGATAATATTCCTTTAAAACCTCCAAAGGTTATACTCACATGTTCGTGAGTAATAGCAGGCAAATCACAAACTGTGGCAATATCAGAGAAGAGTGTGATGGTTGTGGGTTACCTCAAAAGAAGACAAGGAAACACCATAGCGCAAATATGTATAGTAACCCATTTATAACAATGAAAATAGGTTACCCAAGCCTAATAGAATGCGCACTTACGAGAAAGCCATTCTTTAAGGCCGAGTAATAAGTTAAAAAATCAAGATCTCGCTGCAAGCGTCGATCTCACCGCTTCCACAACGCTGGAGTGGACTGTGGGATGGCGGCTGGTGTAGCGTCCAGTAGCGGCCGCCCGGAAACTTTAGCGAACCCAACAGCAGTTCCCTTTCCAATTTCAGCAATCTTCTCTGGGACTCAATGCGTTTAGCTGCTGACGTGTTGAGTCCCAGATAAAGATTGCCACTGAGTCAATTTAGACCAAGTTCATTACACCCTGCTTATATTACTCGACCTCTCTGCAGCTTTTGATACTGTAGACCACCCTATGCTCCTTCACATTCTATATTATATTGGTATCTGTATTGTATTATATTGTATTGTATTGGTATTGTGTGCCCTCCTACTGTATCTGTATGTTCCTCCTACCAATAAGATTGTAAGCTCTTCGTAGCAAGGACTAATTTTCCTAAAGGTTATGTTTATGTCTGAAGCACTTGTTCCCATGATCTGTTATTTGTATTATTTGTTATTTATATTATTGTCACGTGTATTACTACTGTGAAGCCCTATGTACATTAATGGTGCTATATAAATAAAGACATACATACATAAATACATACATATATAAAAGAGTTTTATTCTGGATTTTCTCTTACTTCTCCCATCGTACTTTCAGTGTCAGCATCTAACACCTCCTCCTTTGTTAATCTCTCTGTAGGCATACCCCATGGATTTGTCCTGGAACCTCTGCTCTTCTTTCTCTACACATTCTCCCTAGGCAATCTTGTGACATCTTTTGTGTTAAATATCACCTATATGCTGACAACACTAAAATGTACTTTTCAAACCATGACCTTACACCTGCGGACCAAACCACAATCTCTGTCTTTCCGCTATATCTTTCTGGGTGGCCTTACGCCAACTCAAAGTTTACATTTGGTAGATAGAGCGCCTCATACATCCTCAAAAGTTTGACCCTACTCCACACCCTTCTCTATATACTCCATTGACCCTCATATCTCAGATCTAATCGCTCGTTATACACCTTCTCGCTTCTTGCGTTCTGCTCAAATATGTTTTCTGTCTACCCCTTTCTAATTTAAAGCCTTCTCCCACCAAAAATCTCTCTCACTTACTGCCCTTCACCTTTATATCTGACAAGCACCCTCCCTCTCCACATTTAAGATCAACGGTATCTTAAAACATACCTCTTTAAAGAAGCATTTGAGTAACTCAAAAGTATAAGTCAGCCCTTGGCAAGTACAATTCATCTCATATGAACCTACCACAACCTCTTGCATACACACTTATCATAACACCCTCCTACTGTCTCTGTAAGTTCTCCATACGTACCACTTAGATTGTTAGCTCTTTCCCGACAGGGACTCCTTTTCCTAATGTTTACTTTCATGTATGTTACACTTTTTCACATCTGGTCTTCTCTAACTTTGTCACGTATTACTGTTGTGAAGGGCTACTGTATCTACATGAAGTCGTATTAAGATACAGTATACATACATATTTGCAACTATTAAGCCTTTCGTAGCCAAACTGACCAGCTAATCATAGGTTCACAATGACTATCTGGGCACAGGTTTCTAAAGAGTTAATATTCTCTACAATCTTATGTATTTAATCCCCTATTCTATGTTATCACACCTATATATAAAGTGACCATTACAGTACTGTATATACATTGGCATGGTAGGCCTAAAGCCAGCCTGGTCATCAGGGCAGGCTTTTGCTAGGCTGACTAGGAAACATGGAAATGTATGCTACCAGTAATGTGCTGCAGAATGGAAGGAAGCCTAGGGGTACTCAGGAGTACCATGGTCACTCGCAAAGCACACCCTAGGGCCTGATATGGAGTAAAGTAGATCTGGAGACAGGGCTATAGCTGTGTTCTAGTCACCTTGAGGCAGCTAGTCGTAGGATGCCATAGGGGGTAGCCGGGTCAGTAACTAGGTGTAGCCAACAGTAGGTGACGCCCTAAGTACTGCATGGAGAAGCCAGAGTACTCTAGCCAGTAACCAGACTACTAACCACAGAGCACATACTGGGGGATATCGTGTACAGCATACAGAGAGAGAGTTAGCCTAGCCTGAGGTAGTGCATACATGAGAGAGACACACATGAGATACATGTAGAGGTGCCCTGGCATACTTTATTGAATCGAAATGGCGGCTGCCAAGCAGAGAGGAGCACCATGTGCGATTGCAACCGAAGTGTAAAGATGGCGACCCGTAGTGATGTCCCGCGCGGTGCGGAGAGTCCAAGATGGCGGTTCGCACCTGATGGAGAAAGCGCACGTGGTGTGTGTACCACGGAGGTACAAGGGACAGAAATGACTTTCGCCAGTTTGCTGTGGAGCGGCGCGAAAGCTGTGGCCGCGCTGTTCTTGTCCTGCCTAAATTCTCGGGGTCCAACCCTGGAAGATAGCTGTGAGGACATTGTGATTACGTGCGAAACTAATGAAGGAGTATCTGATTGCCAGGCGGTGATCACTACTCAAATTACCGCTGCTGCTAATGTGGATTGCAAGGTGAAGGAATAGGAGATAGAACTCCTATGCAATGCTCACAGGGAACATCCATGTATCAATGCAAACAGTAATATTGTTCCATAGACATACAGCTTTGTAGTTGAATTAGTATATCCATATCACTAGTAACCCTTAAAGCCACTCTTTGTGGACTCCCACTAACCTCTGTAAGGGGTATATTTTGTATGGGTGTCACAGGCCATGGGTACAGTGAAAGAAGGAAAAAAAAAGAACTCACAAGTCTCTGGAAATCCAGGTGCTGTGGGGTGTGCAGAAGATTCTTGGATGGCGGTGCAACTGCCTTGGAAAAAATTTGTGGGACCAAACTTGCAAGGAACTGGGTACAACAAAGTTTAATGGCACATAAAAACAGCAACAGACAAACTCTGACGCTTTTCAGCCGCAGCGGGCCTTTGTCAAATAATGTGGATTGCAGCATGATCCAAAATGGCGGCTCCCGCTTCCCTGGGAGACCGCGTGGGCTGTGTGCAGAAGAGACTTTTGCAAAAACTTGGCCGGGAGAGGCGCTAAAGAAAGAACCCCACCCTCATGGGGAAAGTGGAGCGAAAGCCATGGCCACGCCCTCCTGGACTGTGACAGGCTAAGAGCCGATTCTGGGTCATGATGTGCAGCTGTGGGACCCTTTCGCCAGTTTGCTGTGGAGCGGCGCCAAAGCTGTGGCCGCCCTCCTCTAATATCCTTGCATCTGCCAATGGAAAACGGAGCTGACTGAGGGAGGAGCTGGATGTGCGCTTTTTTGTTGCGAAGAGCTGGTGAGCAAGAGAGACTGCTGTGCAGATTGTCTCCCTTGCATAACACCCCTACCAATTGTGTCATGGACAATATCGAAATACACCCTACCAACTACCAGGAGGCTTCCTGGTGGTGAAGACGGGTGGGAGAGAGGTACTGCGGTGTCTGTGTATGCAGTGCCGGCTGCCGAGCGGAGAAGCCAGCACTACTGCGAGATGCCCTCAAAGTGGTATCCATTATTTGTGGGCCGTGGAGCCGTTCGTGCCTGGGCATGCCGTGGAGGTGGGAGGAGATATAGCCATGCTGATGGCTGGAGCCTCACCCAGAGTAAAAAGAGAGGAGGTCGATCCCGTAGAATGGGGATCGCTGCTAATGACGGTACCTGAAAATAATGGAACTGGGGCCTGCAGCCGCAGTGAGAACCCGGAACCTCGTTGTCGGTCCCCTGCGGAGGTACCCTTACCGGCATCGGAGTCTGCCTCGTCGGACGATGAGCAGGGAAGTCCTATGTCGGTGGTGATGCACCTACCAGCGGGCAACTACAGTGGTGCTGAAAGTCAAGAACAGATACTTACCAGTGGTCTCGAGGAGCTGAGCATCGAGATTCCCTGACAGCATGCGCTGGTGTGGCCAGAGCAGCGGAAGAGTCCCACGGCCGTGGCGACTCCCAGTGTGTCGGGAGAAGAGGACCCCATCGCAAGCCAGCAGAGTGGTGTGATACCCTCTTACCTTCCCCAGGCTCCGATGGAGGCGGCCAAGGAGAAAGGCCCAACCAAGGCCCAAGCGGAGCTGAGGAGCGACCTAGTGTATCCGGCGCTGGACGTCGAAATGGAGGAAGAAGTTCTGGTGGGGGACCCCACCCAAGATAGCGCCTCATCCCACGAGAATGATGACGTCACTTCTGGTGGCCACTGTGGAGCCGATCGGAAGCAACCGTCGCCGCCGATGATCAGCACCAGTCTGTTCAAGGAAGATATGGACAGATAGCGGTAAAGAGTCGGGGAAGTAGGAAGACGGGTGAGCCTGATCTGCCAAACATTGCCATGGGTCGCGGCATCGCCAAATTGCGGATCATAATCCCGCAGCGTACGAACACTTCCCCCTTCCCTTTGCCCCAGGCCACTGCCCATCCCTGCCCCTGTCACGTCTTCTTCTGGGTCCCAATCGAGCCAAGGGTGGTCTGGGGAGTCACGGGACACGTCGGAGGAACGGCCTGGGTTGGCCATGGATGTTTTACATCTGATGAGGGCTCAGGGAGGAAAATGATTCCTGCGGTTACATCCCCGAAAATGAACCCCACTACCTATAACCATATTGTGCGGAGAATGCCTAAACGATATGGGTCGGCCTCAAGGTCAACCAATACTTCAGGTGTCTCTTCTGGGGGAGAGACTGAGGAGAGTGAGACTGCCTTGGCAGTGAAGGAGCAGTCTGTGGAGCATAGCACTAAATGGTGGGCTCCCATGTATGAGGGATATTCGGAGTGGTTAGACTGCACCAGGTTTGTACTAATGAGGGAGATGTGGTTGACCCCTGGTGGGATGTGGGCAAGTACTCAGCTGAGGAACGCCAGGAAGAACTAGTTAGACGGTGGCATGATATACAGCAGGGAATAGTTACCCCCAGGGGATCCTCTATCCTGTATGATGTAATTGCTCCTGAAGAGCCCCTGTCTTGGGTCCTGCTAGGCAAAGCAGGAAATAAGAAGTTGATAAGAATCAGCAGGGCTGAAAGGGCCATAGTTGTGCGCTAAAAGCAGTCGCATGGTTTGGAGTACCCCTATGTTCCAGAACCCCCGATGCAAGAAATAGAGGACCATAGGGATACCTGGTTAAGGGAGGCAGTGGAGGACTACATCAAGTCCAAGTGTAGCCACTCGGAGCATAGAACAGAGGCTATAATCTGTTATTTAATGAGGATTTGGAGTGTTGGGCGCAATATTTACATGCTTAAGATGGAATACCGACCAGAAAATGGGCCCCCTAGATCCTATAGCATAACGATGTTTGATGCTAATGGGAGGGAGGTAAAGAAGCCTGACCCTAGACATTATTACTGATGTTTAGATTCTCCTAGGGAGTAATCTATAAAGTATAGTTCTGGGCTCAGTAATTATGTATAGTGGGGAAAATGTATTCCTGTTTTGATATTATTGTTTTTGTGTCTTTTGCAGTTGCCCGTTTGAAGGAAGGTTCCGCAAATTTAGGCCCAAGCGGGGACGTTAGATTCCACCAGAGGGAGATTGTAGCCCTGTGTAATTTTGGGGTTACATGCCTCTCTCCTTTTGTGCAGTAATCCCTGTTAAGAGGGCAGGTTTGCCAGAAGTTATCATGAGGGTTGGCCTCACCCCCAGAAATGTGTAGTGTGTAGCAAAGGAAGTGACAGCATGCTCTGTATCCACTGACAGTGACACAGGGGTGGGTTTTCTGGAGCAATATAATGCGCATCACTTCCTAAAGTTAGTGTGTTCTGTCTGTCTGCAGGTTCTCTGCAGTGCAAGAGTGAAGTTCAAGTGTCAGTTGCAGAGTGACAAGCTGACCCCACACTGTGTCAGGGCTCTGGCACAGATTGTGGCCCTCCCTTAGGGGAGAGGTGGCAGAGATATCCCTGTCTCTATTACAGAGTCAGGAGGGAACTTCCTTGAGGTGGGCAACTATGCTGATGTGCGGCTAAGTACCGGCCACTATGATGCCAACTAAGATGCTAATAAAGATGCCCTTGATTCAAAGAACCTTCTTGCCTAAGACTGGAGTTAATCAGGGAGAAGCTGCACCCAGGGGTTCTCTTCCAGAGACTCCTCCCTGCTATTGTGGGGATCTGGAAGAGATGGAGGCACTGTACCGACTGTGAGTAGAATTCAGCACTACCTCACGAGCCAGTCCTGGTGAATTCCCCAATACCATCAAGCGGGAGACGCAGGAGTCCTGTGAGCCAGCAGGTGCACCACACACCATGACATGTAACTGGGGGCAGTTTCTGCACATAGGGGCCCATATGAGATTGGGTAAGGGTCTAACCGTTACACTCTAAATCAAGCATTCTTTATAAACATACTCAGAAACATAAAATGACCACCATCAAATAAAAATGCGTCTTGCAAAGTAATATATTTAACCTATATTTCACCCGAACAGAGAGATTGTCTATGGTGTGTAACATATTGAAAAAAATGTAGAACACCATAGAATTGAAGCAAAGAAAATAAATATAACAAGGGTACTGGAGATGGGCAAAATCAGTAGGAATTTGTTCATGGATTTTACCAAAATCCGATCCACACCAGGGAAACTGAAGGCGGATTGGGCACTTAAAAAATCTAGCTACTGTAGATACATAAGAATGGAGAGAGGGAGAGAGAGAGCACCCCTGAGAGATATGCAAATTATATACAGTATAAATTTCTCACATCCCACACATCCTAAAAGGATTTCCTTAAGAACTACGTGGAGTTGACAAGTCTACAGTATCTTGTGAGCAGTAGAGTTCAAGAGTATGCTATGACAGGAGTATTACTCATCAACGCACTCACTGCTAGCGCTTCTGACAGAGTACCGCCGACCGCCGACCGCCGACCACCGACAGTAGAGATTCCCCTGCTTCTTTCCTTCTCCAAGAGTCCTGATGAAGACGTCATTACGTCGAAACGCGTAGAGTCGGGCTTTTTCAGCCATCTTGGAGAAGGAAAGAAGCAGGGGAATCTCTACTGTCGGCGGTCGGCGGTCCCGGCGAGCGGTGACGTCACATTCCGGAAGTGACGTTCGCGGAAGCTGGAACCAAGGAGACTGTACGAGAAGAGTTGCGCCGTAGCAAAGACCCCTTTTCCTATGCTGTTATTTCCTTCATAAGCCGTAAGCCTCCATTTGTCTTTTTATTGGATAAATTGTATTTTCTATCTACACTATGGTTGTTTTCTGCTTTCTCGAGAGTTGCTGATTTATATACCACACCTCTGGATTGGGCTGCATCACAGTTCCCTTCTTGATCCATATGCTCATTTTCCTGCTGCTTTTGTGAGTAGGAATTTGGAAGCTCTTACACATTGATTTACACGTTGGTTTCACAGTATCACACTATCCACTGTTTTCTTCTTTTTTGGGCACTCGGCGATGCTCCCCTGGAACTTCACCCATACAGGTAGAACAGAAGGCCTGAGATCTCTGCGGTGGCATACAGAGGCATCAGGACAGGCTATCAGGGATGGTTCGTCGGTCAGCACAGTGCCTCCAGCCCAGGAGGATCCTGGTGCAGCCAGGATGGATCTCATAGGCAACTCTTCTTGGTATTCACATTACAGACATCACACCAGAGAGGGTATAACTGGGATTTATTGGTACATCATAGATATTACAGGTTCAATTCCCTGAAGGCAGTACCCTAGGCTTGAGGCCTGAGCACCCCTCCTCAGCATACTTTACCCCCTAACAGGGCAAGGCCTCAGCCCACTCCTGTCCAGGAGAGACTTACTGCTGTGTCCTCATAGCAGGGAGGGCAGCACAGAACTCACTCCCAGAACCCTCTAGAGGTTAGAGATTCTTTCTCTAGAGATTCTTTCTTTCCACAGTCTCTACAACCCTCAGGGCCTTCTCGTAGTCCTCCTACCATTTACGCACTTCTGAGTTTAGGCTACAAGTATTCTGCCATGAGGAGGGCACAATGCTATGTTGAGGGCACAAAGCTCTGAGAGAATTCAAGATCCGTAATAAGTCTGCAGATATCTTTTTGGAGACTTTCAGCTCTACAGCGAGACTGTGACATTCTTTTTGAGAGATCCCTAGTTCTGTGTGGAGACTGCTGATCTCCTGGTGTGAGGCTTCCAGCCCTACTGTATGTGAAGAGTGTGAACCTCATTCTGGAAGGTGTCCAAGTCTGATCTGAGACTCCTGACCTCCTGGTGAGAGACATCCAGCTCTGTACTGAGAGTACGAACCTCTTCCCGGAAGACCTCCAACTTGGTACCGAAATTGTTAAACTCTTTCTGGGAGACTGCCAGCTCAGCACAGAGACTGAAAATCTCTTCCCGAGAGACTTCTTGTACCATACTGAGGCTGCAAAACTCCTTTTGAGAGCGTCTCAACTCTATATTGATATTGAGGGATTCCATTTGAGCCTCCTCCTGCTTCTTGTCCATGGTGGCAAGTTCAGCATTTGGCATCTCCAGAGCTGTCAACAGTTGCATCTGTATTTCACCCTGCTGCAACAGATGGTGCTGTAGTATGTCAATGTGTTTGGTCTTCTTGTCCAGAACTTCTTTAAACAATTGTTCTTGGTCTTTTTGCAGTGCATCTTCAGGGATGGTCAAGGGATCGTCACTCATTTGGTCCAGCTTCGCTTCCCTGGTATGGTTTTCTGAGGGTTTTAAACTATCAGGACTGGAGAAACACTTTTTCGGGGTACATAACCTCTGCCTTGGACCCTGTGGGCATTCCGTAAATTCCCGGGATGAATACTTCCATTCCTCTAGGCTGCAGGGCATCTCGCACCCTTTTTCTCCACGGGATCTGTGGATGTGTCTGACCCTTCCACAGTAAGCGAAGAACATCATTTACTTTTATTGTCCCGCCTTTTTGCTTTGGACGACACTATCCCATCAGGGATACTGTTGTCTCTTTCTTTGTTTGAAACTTCAGCAGCTTCACTGCATCCACTATGTTTGTCTTGCAGTTGCATTTGCTTGTGGAAGTATTCAGCATTCAGCTGCTCCTGCTCTTGCTGTCACCAATCATATTCACGGTCATAGAGACCTATGTTTTGGGTTCAGGCAGCTCCACCATTCTAAGGGTGTTTTGTGGCTGCGTTGCATTTTTGGGCCCACATAAGAGACATCCCCATCCTCATTAGTATCCTCATATGGCCAGGTCACTCTTCCGATTGGCGGGTTTATTACAGGAACAATACAGTTTGCCCTCCATTTTGGCGGCATCAGATGTATTCTTCCCCCTCACCTCGGGAGGCGCTATTACAGCTATTTTCTGTATATATATGCTAGAACCCAGCTGGTAGTCCTACAGGTGAGCAGACATCACTTGCATAGTTCCTAACTCTCACAGGCATCTCTGTAGTCTTTTTATTTTTCTTAGTGGCCATTTTAAAAACATGTTTTTTTTTATTTTTTCGCACAGGTTTTGGGGTAGACTTTGGTTATAGAGTCAGTGACTTGTGTGGGTCACCATCTGTCACAGTTTTACCCAGTTAGACTGTGGCATTGTGGATTTCTCCAGCGCAGTATTTCTGCATGGATGTGTAGCCATTTAATTCTGGTCACTTCTGCACTTGGTTCTTTTGTTCTTGGTTTTGTTGCTCAAGCTGTTGTAGGAACTGTAAGCAGGGACTGTAGGCAAAACAAAGCACGACAATTTTGCTGGACGGTCTCCGGGGCCCTTTGAAATTCAAGGGCCACCACTCATCCCACTTCGAACAACATATGTAGGAGATGAGTGTAGCGGTATGACCAGGGATACATATATTTGGGAAATAAAACCTTGGCTTTTATTCAGTCCGTAGCTTCAAACAATACAGTTTTATGGTAACATACAAAACAAACAAAAGAGCCTATCCCATGTAGGAGCTAACTAACTCTCCTAGTCCCTATCAACAGGGCTGGGAGGATAGGCCTCTCACGAGCCTCCCACCTAAAGGCCAAATAGGTACCTGTTATCAGGGTCTCTCAGTCTGGGTCTGGGTTGGTGTCTGTGGGGTGCATCCTGTGGCAGGTTCCAGTCACTGTTGTGTCCTGGAATAGAGGGACTGGTTCCCTTGGATACCTCTCTGTCAGCATACACCTCCTATGTGCTAGAGAGATGTGTTCCTGGGAATCTCATCTAGCAGCACAGGCCCTCTCTGCTCTGCTCAATGTCGTTTGTGCAGCACACATTTAAACCTGCTTGTTGAGCCAGGTGGAGACTGGCTAATTGACTCAAGCTACAATTAACCAGCTCCCTGCTGGACTCTTCAGCTACAGACAGGTTTTGCGTGTGCTGCCTTTTTAAACCAGGGAAAGGCCCTGTCACACATACAGTACAATAGTTATATTGTTTTTGCCATATCTGTATCATAGCAGTATCACATCTAAATGATCCACTTTACAATTAACTAACTAAAATGTAGTTAGTTGCAGAAATTGGTAAAGGATTACTTTTTTTTTGTTTACTGTGTTGCAGAGTATAGTATTTAATTGTTTAGTCTGTAAAATCATGAATAAACTTCATAATCAAGACATAGGCTCTCCAAATCAAGGTGATGAATTGTGCGGCATAATCTAGTAAATGTGTTGGGTTGAAGTCTATGCTTTGCATCATATGACCCATATCAAACATGGTGCCCATGAAAATGTTAATCCTATCTATACAGTTGTTATTATTTTTTATTAATATTTTAAATGTTAAGTCCCCGGTAGTGGGTGAAATACATTTTTGTTAACAACTTAGTGTACTTAGCTTCTTTAGAAAGATTCAGTTGTCCCTATTTGTATACTGATGAAAATGAATATGCTGTATTTTATTTTTCTTCAGGTCCAATGAATGCAGGCATATCGGTAATTTAAGACGATCTATTTAACAAATTATGGCTTTATCATTTCTTTACAAATAATAGGGAGGGGGAAAACATTTAAATGTTTTTGAAAAATGACAGAGTCTTACCAAAAAACATTACTAGTGGTTGTAAGAACCACCCAAAGCCTTTATTAATATTGACAATTTTAAGTTTTACAATTATTTAAAAATATTTATACTAGTCTTATTGTTTTAAGGGTATCAGTAAGTTCCATGTAACTTATTAAACATCTAACTGTCCTTGGTTCATTTTGTTCCTTGGAGGGAGTGACTTAAACAGTAGATTGGAACAGGTAAGGTCTAAAGAACGAGATGTCAGGGAAATACTGTAGTCATGCCAGCATCCAATATGTACAGGTGAGATATGATTATGAATAATTATATTAAATTGCATCATAAACATTATTTTACATTACTTTTGAATTTAAGAAATGTGAAAAAAATGAACACGAGCAAAATTAATATTTTATCATTTGTAAATGTGCAATTTTGATCTCTGAAAGCAAATACATAAAAAATGTATTCTCCTATCAAGGTCTAAAAAGTTACAAGATACAGACATACATTATATGAAATAGCAAAGGGTTTGATACTATACAGATTTAACAAAAGAATGTTATCTAATTGAGACCAACTGGGCTCATTGTTTCTTATAAACTTAGCAATATATTCAGTAAAAGAACTAAAAACGAACAGATGGTTTTCTTTAAAGAAGTCAGACAAAGATTTTTCGTACACAATAAATCAGTTTCTAGTGGATTTCTAAGACAGTGCCCTAGGCAAACAGTTAATGTAGGATTTTAAGCATTGTTTACCTCAGTGTGTATCCAGAATTGGTAAAGGAGATTGAATTGAAGATGAACAGCGAAAACTGATGGAGGAATACAAAATGCTAGTGGCAAATAGAAAATCTAAGACAAATAAAAAAAAAATAAGATTATTTCTACATTTCACATAAAGTCCCAACATACCTACCCAATGTTATACAGTAATTATCACACTAGCAACAGCAACTGTGTGATTAGAATAAAATAACAACAACAATATAATTAGATTGTCATCACCACCTATTCTTACTAATGTATTTCAAATGACTATTTTGTGTATGTAACACCAGCTCTTTATTTATAAAAAGCATTATAGTAAGTATCTGAATATACAAATATAAAATAAATTAACATATACTGTAGATTCAGACTCCTTTTACAGTACATAGATTTGTTTGCCAAATATAATTTGCATCATTTATCTTTGCAAATATACTATATACTATACAGGCTCGGATTTATCAAAGCACAACGTGATGTGTCATGCTTGTTCTGGCAGTAACGGTCACTCAAGTCAATAGCAGTTCCTGTCAGAATTGGCACGATACACCACATCGCGCTTTGGTAAATCCAGACTATGATCTTTACCAAAAAATAGAATTTATATATTTTAGAAATCCGAGAAACATCTAGGGAAAAAAACCTAAATAGGTTAGTATAATAAAAAAAAGATCTGACCACTAAGGCCTGTAATCTGATGTGCAGTAATTACTACATTTGGGTAATATATACAGGCAACTTTGGAGAACAATTGACTCAAATTGCATAATTTTCCTCTTGCGTCTTTTTGCGTCAATGTATGAAGTTCTTTGCTCCAGATTTTGCGCTGTTTACATCCCCTTGTGATTTGGGGTATGACAATAGGAGGAGTTAGGAAGGATTTACATGATTTACAAGCCTAGAGTCATCAAACTCCGTTGTGGAAAAATTGGGGTACTTTTATGGTACAAGTCATTAACATTGTACTGTCAAAAATAATGCATTTTGCAGTCCATCTGATAAAAAATATCTGGACCAGCACTAAAATTACTAAATACCACAGATTTAGTAATTTTGGTGCCAATCATAAAGGCCTAATATTTATCAGAACATGGATAACACCCCAAAATACCGCATTTAAAAAAAGCCTCTACAGTATTACCAGACTGGCGTTAGCTCTATATTGTCTATGTATATAATGGCCATTCATTCTTCTTCTTAGAAGTTATCTTCTCTCTTCTTGTTTCTTAAGCCACCGGATATGGCGTCTACAATGACTTCAAATCTTCTGCAAGGGCCATTGCCTTTTATAGTGATTAGGGCCATCACATAAGACGTGTCATAGAGACACATATCACACAAACCATATTGGTTGCTGTACAATGTGTTTCCCTCCATTAGTTATGACAACCAAGCTGCCACTGGTTATCAAAATCTGTGATGTCAGCAGATATGGAGGGAAGCACATGGTGCTACAACTGATATGATTGTTTGCTGTACCATGTGTACCTATGACATGGAAACAAGAGAACAGCGCAAAACGCACATAGTGAAGTACAGTAGAGGCAACTCTTATTCTAACAAAAACCAGTGGCAATTCCCCAAAAAACCCAGGAAATACCCAGGTACATTCTGAATACATGCCTTAAACTTTCCTTAAACTAGCTCCAGCATTTCTGCATTGATTAATGGCCTATCAGATTAACAGCGGGGGTCCCTGGCAGTCCCATTCAAACTGAATGGGACTGCCAGGGATCCCTGCTGTGTTAATCCTATGGGTCGTTAGTCAATGCAGAAATGCCTTAAATGTGCCTCAAACTAGCCCAGAACATACTCAGCACATACCCAGAATGTAACCCGGCTAGTTTACGGCAAATGTTAGAATAAACGTTGCCTCTACTGTATATAAAAATATTTTTTATCAATAAAAAGTAAGTAATCTGCGTACATCAGATAAATGGAGTAAAAGCACGTACTGTGATTAACACAGAGGTTACCAATCGGCAAGTAGAGATGATGATAGCGAAGAATCAGCACAGCTCATCTGGTGATGGTTTCTCTCGAACCTGACCCCACAAATCCACTATGAGATAGGTGCCTTCTCCGTCAAGAAAGAAAGTCCTCGTTATGGCTGGTACAAAATGTCAATGCACATTAACAGCACAGTGTAGGGCTCCGACGGCGATCAGGCACACACGGCGCCGGTCGATGACGTCACTGATAGTCGCGCGATCTCATCCACGGAGCGTCGCGCACCCAGAGCGATGAACCGGTGTAAAAGTACCCAGAATCCTCACCGGGAGACCACAGGCTAGAATGGATCGACAGCAGAGTGATAGTCCTACACATTTCATAGCAACACGGCTACTTCCTCCATCCCTGAGGAAGTAGCCGTGTTGCTACGAAACGCGTAGGACTATCACTCTGCTGTCGATCCATTCTATTTGGAAGAAGCTTTGAAATGGGTCCACACGGGTGCTGGGGCAATGGGGGGCACACTCTGGGTTGCTGCTGGTTCACTCTACGCGTTTCGCTGGCGTGGCAGCTTCGTCAGGAGAAGTCAGGAGATCGATCGTGAAACCGGAAGTGACGCGATGGGCCGGACCAGAAGTGACGCGACGCGATCCCGGGAGTGGGGTAGATGGTGTATACTGCTGCTGCGCTTTGATTTTTATGTGTCTATGCATATGGTGCTAATGTAAGTGCAAATTACCACTGCTTTTATTGAATATACCATTAGTGAACATACAATATTGCACTAGAGCTGTCTTTGTTTCCACCGAGGGTTTGATCTACTGACACCAGGGAGAGTACACTAGGCAAGACCCCCCTGCAAACTACAGAGTCTACAGATTGTCTTCCAATGCTGTATTTTAACTGGGAGAATGTGAGTTCCTAATCTCGATCCCCATACAGATTGCCACATGTGTTTGGATATACTACACTATTATATATTTTCTTCCCTTTATATGGTGAAAATCTGAGCTCCCCACAAGCTTCTTCCAAACAGTTAAGAGAGGAGGAACTGGATCTTCTGCTAAGAGGGTTGAGCAGCGAATTTAGCTATTTTTATTTTTGAGCACTATTTATATTGATCACTATATATTTATATATTTATTTATTTATCACACCTTTATTGGAAGCGCCTCACAATTTTTTTACACTTGTCGATCCATTCTAGCCTGTGGTCTCCCGGTGAGGATTCCGGGTACTTTTACACTGGTACATAGCTCTGGGTGCGCGACGCTCCGTGGGGGAGATTGCGCGACTATCAGTGACGTCATCGACCAGCGCCTTGTGTGCCTGATCGCCGTCGGAGCCCTACACTGTGCTGTTAATGTGCATTGACATTTTGTACCAGCCATAACAAGGACTTTCTTTCCTGACGGAGAAGGCACCTATCTCATAGTGGATTTGTTGGGCCAGGTTCGAGAGAAACATTCACCAGATGAGCTGTGCTGATTCTTCGCTATCATCACCTCTACTTGCCGATTGGTAACCTCTGTGTTAATCACAGTACATGATTTTACTCCATTTATCTGATGTACGCAGATTACTTACTTTTTATTGATAAAATGTATTTTTATATACTTCACTATGTGCGTTTTGCGCTGTTCTCTTGTTTCCTGTTCCTCTAGTGTTTAGAATGTGAGCCACTCTAATTGCTTCAGCTGCAGACGCCTGCTCTATTTGCTCAAACGGTGTTGTATTTTACATTTAATTTATGTACTATTTGGTATTTGGGTATACACCCTTGGTTAACACTAGTCACTTCTATATGTGTTTATCACCAATTTATTATTAGTTGCGCACTTTTAATCATTTATCCTTGTCCCTATGACATGTCTTCCACTATGGCATAAACGCTATAAAAGGCCAGGACTCTCTTTCTAAGAAAACTAGAAATCAATTTCGATGCCCCATTTGGTTACTGAATAATCAGGAAGAAGAGAGAAGACGACTTCTAAGAAGAAATTAAGAAAATAGATGTGCCTGGATTACAAATAGGACATTGGGCATAGATTAATTATTTTATAGGATGTGTATTTTTTTAATCTTTTTTGGGCCATCAGGCTTTGTATTAATGTTTTAGATGGAATTTTTTTAAATTTTTTAGGTGCCATCGAACCTTATATTCATTTTATGTTTTTTTTTTTATGGTTGGACATCTGCCCTTTTGGGGATTAGTTCCACAGGGTTGCAGCCATGAAAATGAGGACAGCCTTTATCTGTGATGGGGTAAGTGATAACATATTTTTACAGCATCCCATTGAGTGCCAATGTGGCTATCTAGGCTCCCAGTGAGAAGACCTACAGTAGGTAATTATATTGGTCAAAACCCAGATTAACCTCATTTGGCTAATAGGGCTATTGGCCATTACTCATCGGCAGAGGGGGTTATGTTTGTTGTGGGAGATGAAGGTAAGTGGGTGAATTATGGGGATTTTCCTTAGTGGTTGGTAAATCATTGCATGGCAATGCTTTACTAGCCACTTAGTTAGCCAAGGGGAGTAGGTACTATAGGTTTACTAATATTAACCTTTTTGATGCTTGTGGTTTAACTTGAGTTTAAAACTGTAAATGTTTTTTTTCCAGATGTCATGGAAATAGATATGAGCTTATATGTGTACTTTCCTTGTACCCCTTTTTAACCGAAGTTTGGAGAAATAATGAACTTGGTTCTACACACATCAACTTAAAGTGGCGTTCCTGCAACCTGTAGATGTAATATGTATATTTCAGGTCCAGATCTATAATTCCTCTAGGGAAAACAAATTGTTAGTGTAATATTTTTTCATGATGCTACATTTCTACTAATGGTCTACAGATGGAAGCTAACCTTCTGTCACTGGGAACATTTGGTCACTTAAAAAAAACCATGTTGTGCTCCTCTAGCTCTGCATCCAATTTACATGGTTTGCAAAGGATCTATTACTATTTTCAGGTGTTTTTATAATCTATTGAAATGCAATACAATATAGCTCCACAGAAGTAGGGCTACAAATCAAAACACATTAGGATTGTAATATCTCCAAGTTCCTGGGTTGACTAATTAAATCAGAGTAATAGTTATTTTGTTCCATTGCCTTGCATTTAATCAAACATATGTTTTTTTACTCTTTGGAGCATTGGTTCATTTGTGATTTTTCAGTCAAGAATAACCAATCAAGTAGATAACTCACATTATCTTACTTTACATATAAAATGAATGTTGATTGATTCTTCTAAAACATGGTCCGGCTATGATCTCTAAGGTTACAGAACTGGTTAAAGTTTGATACTAAAACACAAAATAATTCAGTGAAAAATTAGAGTAAGATATTAATAATTCCTCCCAGCAAAACTGAATTATATGATCAAATAGAAAACTTTGGAAAGTCCAAATGGTAGCACTCTCTAATGGCAATATATATTTTTTACAATAAGTATACAGTGTCACGGTAGCTTATGACAAGATATAATGAACACCAAATATCTGGGTTGAACTGAACGAGGCTTAGATATAATAAAATATATTTATTCCTTAAAAAGGTGAACACAGCAATATAGTACAATTAACAGACAAGAAGGTAACACTTACTTAGGGTTGGGGAATGGAGAAGTATCAGCTAGCAATTCTCCAGCAATCCGGTGACATTCCAGGTGGAATCAGAAGCACAACTAAAAACTGTAGGATTGACACAGTTTATATACCTGTGTAACCCTATTCTGAACATTGAATACAGACTATTGGTGAACAATTATCTGTATCCAATCCCTTATTGTGGAGACCCAGATTAACCCATGCCCCCCAGCTAATTAGCCCATGTGTACTGGGACTTTTATGGGTAGCCCCATAATTAAATCAGGGGCGACGACCAGTTTACCAAATGAAGTATCTGCATTGTTTGTAGGTGTAGACATAACACTTACAAACCACTCCAGTTTGATGAATCTCCACCCTCAGGTAACAATTAGAGTGGCAGAGTCTGTTGATTAGTACTTGGTCTGTTGATTAGTACTTAGTGTAAACAATCCGGGCAGTTAACTTTTGATCACAGTGCTTAGGCTCAATCAGCCGGCTGCCCTTCATGACATATTAGCAAAGCAGATTCTGCATTTTCAGAGCAGATCCAAAATACCATACATATATACTTTAATATCTACACATATTAATAAGTTCCATTCTGGTGGGCTCAGTGGGTCGAAATTTGCCAGTTCTTAATGCCTACAGTGACTCCACACATTGGCCAAATATCAACTCTCTGCGACCTCCAGAACTGGAGATACAAAAATGCACTTTAAAACATCTTTAAAATACAGGAGTATAATGAAACATGGGAACAGGGGAACATATATTTTCATGACATGACAAGGTTTAAACCACCTTCCTGGACCTCAGTCCAGTTAACCCCTTGCCTCCCTGGTGAGGTCAGGGGGTGGCCATATGGGGTGCAACCCCTTTAATACCGGGTCAACCCCCCTCTCCCTCTACATACAGTTTGCCCTATTTCTTTTAAACCTGTTCGTTGACGTCAATCTCTTCACATTTGTGAAACCTCTTTTCTCCTCAGAATCAGTAACCTAACTGTAAAATGTTTCTCATTCCAGAAGCTTAATTAATTTTCCAATCCCTTCTATTGGATCCACATTCTTTCAGATGCCTAAGACATCATTTTCACAATGTGGTCATGTGTTTCCTTATTCCTTCTCCATATGTGAAAATAACTTGCACCCAGTTTGGCTGCGTCTTTGGAGCGTTTGTGTTATGGCACTGCATATTTTCATTTTAAAATTGCTACTGGTTCCAGTTTCCTCACTAATCATAAATATTTCTGCCATGGTCAGACAAGTGTTGCAATGGCTGATGGCTTGAAAATGCAAGTGCCTGGGAGACGGTAAGGGAAAAATGCATGATGCTCAAATACTATAAATAATGCATGTGCATTATTATCATTTAATATCTTAAGAAGCTTATCTACAGTAAATAGTAGAACATGTGCATTATGTTTGTTGGAACATATTTTGAAGTGATTAATTGAACAGTAATATATACTTGGCATGGTCATAATAGATAATAAAAAATTTCAGTAACCTTATTAATGGGCTGCTTTTTTGTCGAAACTTCTAGTTTCTTTTTTTCTAGGTGTCAGCCTTGTATATCTTTTTATATTGTAGCTCTATGTTTTGTATATCTTTTCTGTGCACTGTTTGTTGATTTTTTTTATATGTATTGATGCATGGTTTATGTTTTTTTTTATTGGAATAATATTGGCTTATTTGTGTCCAATTTAAATAAATGTAAATACAAATGTGTCCAGATTTACTGTTTTCAGTGCCATGGACCAACATGCTGATATCTGCGACCCTTCCGCGGCTACGTAAATAGACACTCCAGCGTTAATCCTACCAGACCAGCCAGTCTGATAGATCGCAGAGGAGTCTCAGAGAGAAGCAGTCTCTCTGTGTCTCCCTGTGCAGCTCTGAAGCAGTCAGTTTGTCCTGCCCCTTGATGATGTAGATGCCCGAATATGTTTTTTTTACGTCATAAGGGGAAACACTAGAGGACAATATTCGGTCATCTACATCATCAAGGGGGTGGTACAGGACATTTAAATCATTTAAATGTCCTGTCCAACCCCCTTGATAGTGTAGATGATCGAATAAATAACCACTAAGGTTTACCACTAAGGTAATGAAGGGGTTAACCCATCCCCTCCATATCCACTCGGGAGGCCTAACCATCCTCCCCAGGGCAAGTATCCACTTCACCCATCCCAAACCCCCAGAAAACCTCCCCCCCCTCCGGCCCCCCTAGACTAATGTCCAATATCCCTAGTAGCCACATGTCGCTAATAGGGATTTGGGGAATTAACCCATAAATTAAAAACATATAATGTATTAAAATAAACAGCACCCCATTAAACTATAATTTATATATATACATATATATATATGTAAATGACTGCCTACTGTATGAAGACTGGTGGTGTATAAACTGGTAGATGCAGGAAGGGGTGTAAGTGCATAAAAATGCACTAAATACCAGCAACTGACAACATTTGTATCGAGAACAATATAAAGTGTTTATTCGTTCCATAGAAAACCAAGTACCCCATCGGTTAAGGGGGTCACTGAAAGACTGAAATATCGAGATACTTGGTGTGCACCAATAAATGTGCTTCTTGTTAGAGATTGGTTGGGAACACAACCTTATCTCTATTTTTGAAAAAAGTGTTTACAGTTTATATTTATACATACTGGTGTATAATAATTAAGTAATGTAACAGTGTTTCCCCCACCCAATCGCAGATAAGGGCCATTACAGGGTGTATGGTGCATATACCTGCTGGCAACAGGAGGCCTGAGTCATCCGCTGATGGTAGTGGGGACACAGGAACAGGCTTTTGGGGTTCATACCCCACATATCTCCTTAGCAGTGCAGCGCCTCCATCTGCCGTAGGCTCCAGGAACAAGGTGATCTCCCATGGTAGAACTTATACCCTCTCCCCCAGTAAGGTCACGCACCAGGCAGGAGGTATATTGCTAAACAGGAATGGGTTTATTACTACACTCTGCAGTAACAGTTACACAGCAGTCTTCTGCCAGATACAGTCTGTCAGGTTATCCATCACTGAAGATGGTCCCTGGACCATAACTACAGGCCAAGGGCACCCGCAGCCATCCTAGCTCTTCCCCACCTCCTTAGCAGAGACAGAGGTATTGTCCACACTCACTCTCCCCCAGAGGGAAGAGCACATTGGAAGGCCCCAATCTCAGGCTCCCAATTGTGTGACCTGCCTTCCTCAGAGGGGAAGGACAACCTCTAACTTTAGGGAGGTCCTGCCCTTAAGTACAGCCAGAAGGCGGGCACCCTGTTGTCCCAGCTACAACAGGATATACCACCCTCTGCTGTCACTCAAGTGCAGCACCAAAGGTGAGGGGGAAACCCCATACCAACTACTGGCAACCTGCTAGTACCAGGGTTTACTGCCAGCCCATTTGGTAGAATAGAAGCCAGGGGAGACCCTGCTACACTAATAATCCCAGAAGAAAAGGGCATTGCTGGACAATAATGCCCTGGCATGAAGAGTTGAAGGCCTGAGGCGAAGCCAAGGGACTTTAACCCAGCCAGGGCATTATTGGCTTGTAATGCCCTGTTCTAAGGTGATTATTACTATTATAGGCTAAATGTAGGCATATTTTTAAAAAATATATATTTTACATAAAAAAGATACACTTTTGTAGTCATATTGATTTTTATCAGTTTTTACTGCAACTTTATTAAAATAAATTGTACATACACACAGCCCCCTCCATATACACACACACACACACACACACACACACACACACACACACACACACACACACACACACACACACACACACACACACACACACACACACACACACACACACACACACACACACACACACAAACACACACACACACTGCAGCCACACCCCTCTATACACACAAACACACCCTTCACCCCCTCTATATACACAATCACACTCTGCAGTCCCCTACACACTGCAGCCCCATCCTCTATACCCACAAAACACACTGCAGCCCTCCTCCACCCTCCCAAAACACACAAACAACACACACAGAAGCCCTACTCTACACCCACAAACACACACACTGCAGCCACTGTAAACCAACAAAACTGCAGACACACACACACCAAAACACACTCTGCAGCCCTCCTCCACCCACAACATCCACTGACACACACACACACACACACACACACACACACACACTGCAGCCCCACTCTACATCCACAACACACACTGCAGACACACACACACACACCAACACAACAAACTTCTGTCCCCCTCTACATCCACAAAACACAAACCAGCAGCCCCCCACTCTACACTCACTGCATCCCCCTGTAAACCCACACACTGCAGACACACACACACACACACACACAAAACACTCTGCACCCCTCCCCCACTCACAAAACACACTGCAGCCCCCCCTCTGCACCCAAAAAACACACATTGCAGAAAGACACATGAACCAACAAAACAGACTCTGCCAGCTCTACATGCACAAAAACACACCAGCAGCCCCCTCCCTACACCCACTGCAGCCCCCTGTAAACCCACACACTGCAGACACACACCAACAAAATACTCTGCACTCCTCCTCCACCCATAAAACACACACACAGCAGACACACATCAACAAAACAGACTCTGCTGCCCCCTCTACACCCACAAAACACACAACAGACACACAAACCTTTCCCCTCACTCTCCTGTATGGAGCTATCTGCAGGCATGGTGGGGGAGAAGTCAATGCCTTGCTGCTGCCTCCTGTCCAAACACCTTCCCAGTCTGAGAACTGATCTCACTCTTTTTGAATGAGAACTGAAAGCTGATTGGCTGGGTGCCAAAAATTCCGGGCCATTACTGATTGGTTACAATTCTGGGCATTATCCAATCAGAGATCAGGTATTTCAATAATGCCGGAATTTTACAGCTTTAGCCTATAATAAATAATAACTTTATTTCATATACTGTAGGCGCTTTTCTCCCAATGGGACTCAAAGTGCTTCACAATTAAAGTATAGTGCGCGGTATGCCGCACATTGCCATTTTTACAGACAAAGTGAACACGTGCTACAGATGTGGCCAAGGTCATTTCTCCCGCTGGTGTGTTACGGTGGGATATTTTCTGATATTCTGTGTTATCACTGCCATTGAATCCTATGGAACATCTGTGATATTCTGAGTTACAGTATAAAATTACATTCTGATTTACCAAGTGCCATGTGGTGGGAAATTGGACCCCCAGTGAGAATTCATGGAGTTAAGCCCTTGTACACTATAGCAGTTGGCATGCAATGGGTAGCTAGATAATTAGGATTATTAACACTTTAGTTACTATAGCGTATATGATGCAGGCCTTTATGACCATTTAATAATAGAGTGATTTTATATGAGTTTTATTTATATATTTTGTAACTACCCTTCGGTATCAAATTAGGATTTTTATATGGAGAACAATAATGTTCCCAAAAGCAATCTTTTAAGCTTATTGAATACATAATAAAGATAGTTCCTTTGTATTGTATTGTATGTCTATAGTTATATAGTGCCATTAATGTACATAGAACTTCACAGTAGTAATACATGTGATAACCAAATAAATAACAGATAATATAAATAACGATCATGGGAATAAGTGCTTTAGACATAAAAGTAACATTAAGGAAGAGGAGTCCCTGCCCCGAGGAGTTTACAGTCTAATTGGTAGGTAGGGAGAACGTACAGAGACAGTAGGAGGGAGTTCTGGTAAGTGCGTCTGCAGGGGGCCAAGCTTTATGCATCATGTGTTCAGAATATCCACAGTGCTATTCATATGCTTCTTTAAGCAAGTGTGTCTTAAGGTGGGTCTTAAAGGTGGATAGAGAGGGTGCTAGTTGGGTACTGAGGGGAAGGGCATTCCAGAGGTGTGGGGCAGTCAGTGAAAAAGGTTTAAGGCGGGTGAGGGCTTTAGATACAAAGGGGGTAGAAAGAAGACATCCTTGAGAAGAACGCAAGAGTCTGGATGGTGCATAATGAGAAATTAGGGCTGAGATGTAAGGAGGGGCAGAAGAGTGTAAAGCTTTAAAAGTGAGGAGAAGAATGGAGGGGGAGATGCGGGATTTGATCGGAAGCCAGGAGAGGGATTTCATGACTGGAGATGCTGAGACAGATCTAGGAAAGAGTAGAGTGATTCTGGCAGCAGCGTTTAGGATAGATTGTAGGGGAGACAGATGAGAGGCAGGAAGGCCAGACAGCAGAAGGTTACAGTAATCAAGACGGGAGAGAATGCAAGCCTGAGTCAGAGTTTTAGCAGTCGAGCAACAGAGGAAAGGGCGTATCTTTGTTATATTACAGAGGAAAAAGCGACAGGTTTTATATATGTTTTGAATGTGAGGGGCGAATGTGAGAGAGGAGTCGAGTGTGACCCCTAGGCAGCGTGCTTGGGCTACTGGGTGAATGATCGTAGTTCCAACAGTAATGTGGAAGGAGGTAGTAGGGCCAGGTTTTGGAGGAAGTATGAGGAGCTCTGTTTTAGCCATGTTGAGTTTAAGGCGGCGGAGGGCCATCCAGGATGATATAGCAGAGAGACATTCAGAAACTTTGGTTTGTACAGCAGGTGTAAGGTCAGGTGTTGAAAAGTACATTTGTGTGTCGTCAGCATAGAGGTGATATTTAAAACCAAAAGATGTTATCAGGTCACCTAGACAGAGTGTGTACAGAGAAAAGAGAAGAGGTCCCAGGACAGAGCCCTGGGGTACCCCCACAGAGAGATCAATAGAGGAGGAAGAGGTGTTAGCAGAAGAGACACTGAAAGTACGATGGGAGAGGTAGGATGAGATCCAGGATAGAGCTTTGTTCCGATAACCAAGAGTATGGAGAATGTGAAGGAGAAGAGGGTGGTCCACGGTGTCAAATGCTGCAGAGAGGTCGAGTAATATGAGCAGAGTGTAATGACCTCTGTCTTTGGCAGCATGGAGGTCGTCAGTTATTTTAGTGAGGGCTGTTTCCGTGGAGTGAGCAGTGCGGAAGCCAGATTGTAGAGGGTCTAGGAGAGAATAGGTGTTGAGAAAATGGAGCAAGCGAGAGAATACAAGACGTTCAAGGAGTTTAGAGGCAAAAGGCAGGAGGGAGACAGGTCGATAGTTAGAAAGACAGGTAGGGTCAAGCTTGCTGTTATTGAGTAATTGTATAACTGTTGCATGTTTGAAGGAGGATGGAAAGGTTCCAGAGCAGAGGGAGGAGTAAAAAATGTGTGTGCGCGTAGGGATTATAGTAGGACCAAGAGGTTTTAGGAGATGGGAGGGAATGGGGTCAAGAGAGCATGTGGTAGAGGGTGAAGAGGCGATCAACAGCAACACCTTTCAAAGGTCATATTCCTTTTGATCGTAAAAACATAGATTGTTTGGGGGGGCTGCTTTGGGTATCTTATACACCTTTATTGAATTATGAGAAGCCGGCTTCTGCCCTTTTTCAAATTTTCATTGTGACAAAATGGCCATTAATAAACTTTATAAATCGCTCATCCTATTAATAATATTTATTTTTCCTTTTATTTCAGGTAAGTAACATGGTGCATGAGGATAGATACAATTAATACCAGATATGATCAAAGAAGATCCAAAAGAAAAATCCTCCACTAGAATGCATTCTTTGTTAATATATATTATTATGTCTTTGGACAAATTGTCCCACCAGTTTCACTTGCTTCACAAATGACTACTCGTAGTTACCAGATCAGCTACCCAGATTAAAAATAAAAAACAATAACACTTTATTACATTCTTAAATTCGTGACTCTGTGCAATTATTTACAGTTTGTATTGTTTAAAAGAATCCCTGTTGGAGTAAAGTAGAGAATTAACATATAATTGTGGAGACTTGTAATCACATTAATATGTATGTCTTCCTGTAACATATAATATGTTTTTTCTACTTTGACATCTCTCAAGTCCACGGAATATATCCTTATGTGTGAATTAACGTACACAATGGGACCAGAGCATGTATGTACACTACCGGCACACTTTATTTGAGTGCGGCTAGCTCCGCAAGCCTGGGGATGCCCCGGCATGCTAGCCGCACTCCCTCGGCGTGCCGCGCATCATTGACGCGCTGTCACGCGTCATCGGGTGCCTGCGCCCCCTGCACGAGCGTCCAGGGCTCCCCGAGGGAGCCCTGGTGTCCCGCGATGTGGGGGACGGCGGCAGGGGGTACCGGGGGACCCGGCGGACCCGGCAGCGGGAGAGAGAAAGCCCCGATCGGAGGGCGCTCCTCCGTGTCTTCGGCGCGCGCCCGGCACCCTCTGGCGCGCGCCAGGTTACTGCTGCGGCCGAGAACGGGCAAATGCTCAAATAAACTCGGCCGCAGCAGTAAAGCAAAAATGTACTTAAAGTGAAGCACTACCTTTTTTCCACCTTTTGATGCGTGTACTTTACTGCAATCATCATATACGTGCATAACTGATGTAAATAAGGCATTTGTGTAAGGCTCTATAGTCTCCCTGCTTGCACACAGCTTCGGTAGAGGTAGGGAGCCGGTATTGCTGTTCAGGACGTGCTGACAGGCGCATGCGTGAGCTGCCGTTTGGCTATTGGGCGATATGTCCTTACTCGTGAGTGTACTTAAAGTGAGTGTCCTTAAACCGGGGTATGCCTGTATGATGGATAAATATATCCTATATCTCATATATATTTCCTATATTGTAATCAAAGTTCATCACATGAACGGCGCTTAAATATTCATGCTGTCTTAGCATACAAGTACTGGGATACAAAAAACTCCCCACATCACATATATAGGTTTACTCGAATGATCATAAATCAGTGTGTATAAGGTACATTTATAATATCCCTAGTATGTACTTCTTAATATACCAGACCACAGAATATGTATAATATTCCTATAGTGTTGTATAAACTTTTAGGTATTTATAGTGTATAGAGAGTTGTCTCAGTTTTACTCCTTTTTAGTGTCTATTCTAACTCTATACATTGTAGCAGTGCAGAGCCCAAGTTTCAGCAAACTCAAATAACACTGCGCAACAGTTACCAGTCTCAAATTACAACACACATAGGGTCTACAGATATTCCCCCACTCTCTGGTTTCGGCGGACCCAACAATGGAGTGAGGAAAAAGCGCTTATGTACTGTAAATGGATGAAACAAGATAGGTCACGGCGGACCTATATGTACTTATTATCTGTCTAGTGACATTCAGACATATTTAGATACGAGCCGTGCTCCGTGGGGTAGAGATGTCACTCCGATGACGTCAGACTCAACGTCCAATGACGCGTTTCGCGTTTCACCACGCTTCTTCAGATATGAGGAGTCAAATGGTCAAAGCCACCTCTTTGGAGTATATTGAAAAGGGCCTATAGTATTGTGGTACTTAGCAATATCAATTTAAACATTTAAATCTGCAATGTTCAGAATAGAGGAGTGTATGATGAATCTTTCCACTAATAATAAACTCTCTATTGGTGCTTTGGGATTCTCTGTTTCAGTCACAATAAATTTATTTTAAATTGCAGAGCAAGTAATAAAGATTATATAAACATAATGTGTGCAACTGGTGAGAGCAAAATGTACTTAAGTTACTGAATAGGTAATATCCATTAACAAAATCCAAATGATGAACAGAGAAACCAAGATGTGTTAGCTATGTCAGTTTAAAAGTAAGTAACAACAATTAAATAATTAAACTCTTTGTTACTGGAGGGACTAAAACTGCATTTCACAAAATGGGCTAAACATTAAACTGATATTTGTTCAACACAAATTTACTCTGAGCAATTCCTAAAGCAAAGCTACATCTTTAGGGTTTGAGAGAAATACTCAAAGCCACACATGGCAGAGAGAGTCTGTAAGCAGTCTTTTCCTGTTTTAAACACTAACACTGCCCAGATGACCTTATAGAATTCCAAGACACCTGCTGCAACACAAACTGTTAGAGGCCATAAGAAATGCCGATGAATCCAATCTTCCTTTTCTATGCTGTTCAGATATTTTCTTTGGCACATGAAATTGAACAGGTGTGATTAAGTACAGCTCAGCTTGTTTATGCTTTGCTTAAAGAGATATGCTGTGGTAAGCTATCGCTAGGAGAAATTACTTTTAAAAATAGAAAATCATTTTGCAGTCAGATAAGGTGATACTGCAAGGACTGAGTAGTGGTTAAGTAAGCTTTTTTCCTATACAGTACACGGAAAATTAATTTCAAGATCCTCACTAACACTCTTACAAATACATTTAAAAAAATTCAAGTACCTGCAGTTGTGAACTTCTTTCCATTGTCATATTCTGTGTGTGTGTATATGTATATATATATATATATATATATATATATATATATATATATATATATATATATAATCAAAAAATAAATAGATGATACCATTCTGTGGCTAACGAAATGCTTTTATTTGTGCGAGCTTTCAAGATACACTGATCTCTTCTTCCGGCGATGTTACAATGAATGAACATGTAACATTGCCGGAAGAAGAGATCAGTGTATCTCGAAAGCTCGCACAAATAAAAGCATTTCGTTAGCCACAGAACGGTATCATCTATTTATTTTTTGATTATTGAAGCTCGGCTAACACGGTACTGATACCTCTACATAAATATATATATATATATATATATATATATATATATATATATATATATATATAAAAATAGGCAGATGGCACACACATAAACTGGAAATAGGTGCTTGTCCCATACAGGTAATGTATAGATAGGTTCCTTACCGAGTAAATCCAGGATCCCAAGATCACGAGGCAAGAAAGAGACAGCACACTCAGGAGGTACAGAAAAAGCGTGTATTCAGTAGAAAAACTGGCACATAAACCCGATGTTTCGGTCCTTGACACAGGACCTTTCTCAAGGGAGTGCTCTATACACTACCGACACACTTTATCACACTGCGGCCAGATCCGCAAGCCGGGAGATTTCCCGGCTTGCTAGTGGCCGCCCCTCTGCTCTATATTGGTTGTGTCTGTATTTTATTTCTATTTTGTTGTCTATTCTCCTTTCTATTGCTTTATCCCCTTTGCATATTGTACCTAACAGTGATTTTTTATTGATATGCCTCTGCTCTCACTTTGGGTCCAGTCCTCTGTCTTCCTGCTCTTTTTTTATGTATTCACTCCTCATGTGTCTTGGGATTCCATTGAACACTTCCCTCCCCGTTCCCTTCTCTTTTGTCCTTCACCATATTATTTTTTCCCTACTTCATAATGGCCATCTGATGTTATGACACTTGTGCTATTTCTATGCTTTTTAAACTCATGCAAGCCGCGCATGCGCCATTACGCTTATTGTGACTACAATTAATATATGTGTCTTCGTGACACTTTGGGCAAATATTTATTTACTTTCCATTAGTAATGCCCCGTGATGTTCCGCTCATATGTTAGGTTGTTTATCCGAGTCAGCTCGGCGTGCACACTGAACGCTTGCGTCCCTTAGGTATTTTATTTATATCTCTCTGCTGCTAGGCATACTGCGCATGTGCGCCATTGCCGTGTGTTGACGCAGTGGTTACCTGGATACGTTAGATGCCATCCGACACTGTGTTGCCCTATGCTGACGTCGGTATTGATTTGATAGTTACTGCAGCTGCCATTTCCACGATATGCTTCACACGTGTTTTGCTATTTATTCGTGTAAAACCTAGCATATGCATCGATCACTCGCATCTTGTAGGAGCTCTGTTTATATATTTAATTTTTGTAGTTGAGACGCATGGTGCGCATGCGCGCCATTGTTATTTAAGGCTGTAATGGTTACTAAGATATGTGAGACGCCATCCGACGTCGCTGTCTCTCGTTGCTGACGTTGCAATTGATTAGTCAGTGTCTACAGCTGTTAAGCATCATGTTTTGGCCTATCAGGGATTTGTTTGTTGATGGTTGGTGGATATATATGTTTGTCAGGTTTCATTATGTATAGAGCACTCCCTTGAGAAAGGTCCTGTGTCAAGGACCGAAACGTCGGGTTTATGTGCCAGTTTTTCTACTGAATACACGCTTTTTCTGTACCTCCTGAGTGTGCTGTCTCTTTCTTGCCTCGTGATCTTGGGATCCTGGATTTACTCGGTAAGGAACCTATCTATGCATTATTTGTATGGGACAAGCACCCATTTCCAGTTTATGTGTGTGCCATCTGCCTATTTTTATATATATATATATATATATATATATATATATATATATATATATATATATATATGCAAATATAGCTGTATGCTCATCTGCATGTCTTAGGCAGGTCTGCAACCCCGCCTTTCCCCATTATCACCCAGCATACAGCACTTCCACTGCAGCAAGGGATTCTGGGAAATGACATGCAAATGAGCACACAGTGCTGTATGCTGGGTGATAATGGGGAAAGGCAGGGTTGCAGACCTGCCTAAGACATGCAGATGAGCATACAGCTATATTTGCATATTTGCTTTCCTGTGGAGGGTTTTTGTCACTTTTTTTACTCACCATAACTGAACTCAGTATTATGATTTAGCCTATCCCATAGCCTCTCTTGCATTCCCAGTAAAATCAACCCCACACTGATGAGACCCATCAAGGTCGAAACAGCTGTCTGTGGGTGGTTTTCTGGGTATGCACCTTAACCCTGGCTGTGCTCAAAGCTGTGACCATGCAGCAAGCTTAAGCCTATAGGGAACCATGTTAAAAATGGTTATTGAGGCAAAAAGTGACACTGTGTGCTCATTTGCATGTCATTTCCCAGAATCCCTTGCTGCAGTGGAAGTGCTGTATGCTGGGTGATAATGGGGAAAGGCGGGGTTGCAGACCTGCCTAAGACATGCAGATGAGCATACAGCTATATTTGCATATTTGCTTTCCTGTGGAGGGTTTTTGTCACTTTTTTTACTCATCATAACTTAACTCAGTATTATGGTTTATATATATATATATATATGTATATGTGTGTATCCTGTTAGGATCACTGAGTATCATGATACTGTGGGCAATCATCGCGAAATTTGGACCTTAGGGTGGATACAGTGTGGACGCACACTCCTGGTATCCTCAAGCAGAAATTTGCCGGTATCTCTCCACGCGGCTTCGGCACATCAGACGGTAGGATGAGGGTGAAGTTCAGAGTTCTACATTCGAGTTTCCTTGCGTGTATCTATTTTAAACATTGTGAGTGGCCGTAATTTGTGCACTCTAGTATTTTATTAAACATTACTCTACAATATTATTGGGAGCCGCGCTGTCTTCTTTTTGTCTTATAGTCTGAGAGGAAGGAAGTTGTTCCTGAAGACCAGCAGCGGCGTTCCTGCAGCATTGTCACGGGACTATAGGAGTGCTCACCACAAACCGAACTGGACTGCGAGGCCGAGGTGGGGATACAGGAAAACCACCGCCCTACAGCCGCGTGAGCGGGTCCGGTAAGCAGAGTAGTGTGGATAGCCTGGCTCGGGGCAGGAGAGTGTAGAATCGTAGAGGTACTTGCCAGATTCGGGGTTGGAGAGATCAAGAGTAGTCGGAGTCCAAAGCCAAAGTCGAGGAGAAGGTAGAAGTTCGTAGGGCGAGCTGTGGTTCGAGGGTGCCAGAGGTCGGAAGTCCAGATTCAGGCAAGGGTCTGAAATGGAAGACAAGAGCAGACTGCGAAGTAGCTTGTAGCAAGCACAACCAGAGACTGACTATGCTCAGCAATCAGCTCAGGGCTGGTAGCACTATATACTGATAGGAGCCAATGAGAACCCCCAGCGGTGATGTCAGATGAAGGTAGAGCGCTGATAGGCTGAGGCAGGATGCAGGGCAGGTGTGGGAGGAACAAGTACATTGGCGGCAGTGGAGATGGACATAGTGGCGCGTGCGCGCGACGCGTGCGACGCGCGCGATGGAAGGGGTGTAGTGAGTCTGCCGGGAAGGAAAGCAGGAGCTATAGATGCGCGCGGGGGTCTGCCCCGGCAGTGCGCATGTGCAGCAGGATATGCAGAGAGAGAGGAGAGGCCACGGGACCATACGCTGCGCGCCCCGGCGGCGGAGGTAAGAGCTGAAGCGGGTGCCGTGGGTGGCGGCATTACAGTACCCCCCCTCCTTCAGGGTCGGACTCCGGACGATCCATACCAGGCTTAAGCGGAAATTTGAGATGAAATGCCCGGACCAGCCTGGGAGCGTGTACCTGGACTTGTGGAATCCATGCCCTCTCTTCGGGTCCAAAACCCCTCCAATGCACCAAATACTGTAGACCTCCTCTTGAGTTACGAGAATCCAGGATGGACTTTACCGCAAATTCTTCTTGTCCATTGACCAGTCTGGGGCGAGGTGCGCTGTGTCGGATCTGAGAATTGGGTATAAATGGTTTTAATAGAGAACAATGAAAGGTAGAGGGGATCTTCACAGTTGCAGGTAGTTTCAGTCGGTAGGTAATCGGATTGATCCTCACAAATATAGACAATGGACCAATAAATCGGGGTGCCAGCTTCGGGGATGTGACTTTTAACCGTATGTTCTTTGTGGATAGCCATACCTTCTGACCCGGGGCATAATTGGGTGGTTTCATACGATGGCGATCAGCCTGTCTCTTCTGCATAGCCGTGGCCCGTCTAAGATAATCCTGAATCCTAGACCAGGAAGCTTGAAGATCCTGAATCCTCTCTTCTGCGGCCGGAACTCCTGTACTAGGTCCAGACTGAGGAAGGGCGAAGGGATGAAAGCCAAAATTAGAAAATAAAAGAGACTGTAGGGTGGACTCATTCCTGAGATTATTATGAGCGAATTCTGCCCAGGGGAGTAGATCGAGCCAATAGTCCTGAGAGTCAGATATGAAACAACGAAGGAACTGCTCCAGGGACTGATTGGTTTGTTCAGTTTGACCATTGGTCTGTGGGTGGTATCCAGAGGAGAAGTGAAGCGCCACGTTAAGTTTCATACAGAAGGCCCTCCAGGATCTCGAAAAAAATTGCGACCCACGATCAGAGACTATGGTTTGGGGTGACCCATGGAGCCTGAAGACTTGGGTAGGCCTTTGAGTGGGATAAAGTGCGCTTGTTTAGAAAAGTGGTCGACCACTACTAGTATAGTGTCCATACACTTATATTTGGGGAGGTCGACAATAAAGTCCATCGAGAGATGTTCCCATGGTCGATCAGGAATGGGAAGGGGTTGCAGGAGTCCTGGAGGTTTATTCCGTGGTATCTTGCTTTGTGCGCAGGTGGAACATGCTGAGATGAAATGTTGAATGTCCTAGCGCATGCCTGGCTACCAAAAGGTTCGTTGCAAGAGGTCGATAGTCCTTTTGATCCCTGGGTGACCTGCAGTTTCGGCGGCGTGCCCCCATTGCATTACCTTCTGGCGGAAGGTAGGGGGTGTGAAGAGTCGTCCAACTGGCACCCTGAGACCCTGAGGAATCTGATCTTGAACCTTGGTGATCTCCGTCAGTGCCTCAAAGGTATTGGCCGACAGGACACATTTAGGAGGAAGGATAGTCTCTTGAAGGTCCTCGGTTTTATCTTCTACAGAGAATTGACGAGACAGTGAGTCAGCTTTAACATTTTTAGAACCCGCGAGGTATGAAATAAGGAAATTGAACCGGGTGAAGAAGAGGGACCAACATGCCTGCCGGGCACTCAGATGGCGGGCAGTTTCAATATATAAGAGGTTTTTATGGTCCGTAAGGATGGTGACTGGGTACTCAGCGCCCTCCAGCAGGTGACGCTACACCTCCAAGGCCATCTTGATCGCAAGGAGCTCACGGTTACCCACGTCATAATTCCGTTCTTCTGTGGAGAATTTTTTAGAAAAGAATGCACAGGGATGCAATCTGGCCTGTGGGTTCTTCCTTTGGGATAAGATCGCCCCTGCCCCTATGTCCGAAGCATCCACCTCGAGAGTGATGGTTGTGCTGGATCAGGAAGCACCAAGATAGGTGCTGTGACAAAGGCTTCCTTGAGAACCTGTAAAGCCATGATGGCCTCGGGGGACCACAGTGCAGGATTGGTGCTCTTCTGAGTGAGGGCTGTGATGGGTGCGACCAACGTGGAAAAGTTCTTTATGAACCTGCGTTAATAATTGGCAAAGCCTAAGAACCTCTGTACCGCTTTCAGAGAGAGGGATCGGGGCCAATCCAGGACAGCTTTCACCTTGGTAGGGTCCATCGCGAGTCCCGTGTCCGAGATTATGTAACCCAAAAATGACGTGGATGACTGGTGGAACTGGCATTTTTCAAGTTTGGCGAACAGACGGTTCTCCCGCAACCTCTGAAGCACTTGTTTGACGTGCCAAGTATGTTCCAGGGGATTCTGGGAGAATATAAGGATGTGGTCTAGGTAGACCACCACGTGTTGATCCAGGAGATCTCTGAAGACGTCGTTAACAAAATCCTGGAAGACGGCTGGCACGTTGCAGAGACTGAAGGGCATCACGAGGTACTCATAGTGCCCATCTCACGTGTTGAAGGCCGTCTTCCACTCATCTCCCTTACGAATCCGAACCAGATTGTAGGCTCCCCGGAGATCCAGCTTGGAGAAGATAGTGGCGCCTTGTAACCTGTCGAAAAGTTCGGCAATCAAGGGAAGTAGATACCGATTCTTGACAGTCACCTTGTTGAGGCCACGATAATCAATGCAAGGGCGAAGTGTGCCATCCTTTTTCTTTACAAAAAAGAAGCCTGCTCCTGCCGGAGAGGAAGACTTACGAATGAAGTTTCACTGCCTTGGTCTCGGGGGAGGGAAAGTGGGTAGGTACAACCTCTGGGGGGAATCGCGCCAGGAAGAAGTTCGATCGGGCAATCGTAGGCGCGATGGGGTGGTAATTCCTCCTCCTGAATTTTTTCGGGTGACCTGCTTTTTTGGCGGCGTGCCCCCATTGCATTACCTTCTGGCATCCAACTGAATATGTTCGGAATGGTGACCAGTCATCTTAAGACAGAGGGCAATGGTCTGCTGTGAAATGAATGTGGGCTGCAAAGGCCTACCGTCAATGGCTTCAAGGCCCACGGGCCAATCCTTGGCTACCAGAGGAATCTGGTTCTTCTCCGCAAAAGCCTGATCGACAAAGTTCCCACCAGAACCGGAGTCTAGGAAGGCCTGTGTGGTGATGTCCCCAAAGCCTCCTGATAAGGTTATAGGAAGGGGAGAGGAAGGAGAGGTTACCATGCCCAGTGTAGTTCTCCCAGTACTCACTGGGGGCTCGCGTTTCCCGAATTGGAAGGACAGGTACTCACCAGGTGTCCACTATTTCCGCAGTAAAGGCAGAGGCCCGCCCAACGCCGGCGTAGTCTTTCTGTCAACGAAAGGCGAGGCCCACCCAGCTGCATGGGTTCTTCGGAAGATACGGCGACGGACTCCCCTGGAGCTGTATGTGGGAAGGAAGTGGGTTGGATACCTTTTTGACGCTTCCCTTTCTCTGCTCTTCGCTCCTGGAGCCGCTGGTCCATACGGATAGAGAGCGCGATGAGTTCCTCCAATGATGTAGGATGCTCCAGGGCAGCCAGTTCGTCTTTGAGGGAGTCATTTAAACCCTGCCAGAACATTGCGGCGAGTGCTTCGTCATTCCACCTTGTTTCTGCCGCAATAGTGCGAAATTCAAGTGCGTAGCGAGCCACAGAGCGATTTCCCTGCATTACATTGAAGAGAGAAGATGCGGCTGTATCGAACACCCTCCGGAATTCAGCACAGAATCAGTCCAGGTTGGAAGTCATATCCGGCCATTGCTCCCATATGGGTGTAGCCCAGGCCAAGGGATCATCGGTCAACAGCGAGATAATGTACACGACCTTGGAACGGGGAGAAGGAAAATGAGAGGATAGAAGCTCAAATTGGATGGAACACTGCTAACAGGAAGCCACGACATGCTGAAGGCTCTCCCGCATAGTGATTGGGAGTGGGTAGGCGAGATTCAGGAGGGTGAGTTGGAGGTACCGGCGGGGAGAAGATAGGAGCAGGAGGAGCGGCAGCAGTATCGGGAGAGGACAGAAAGGATTTGAGTTGTTCCGAAATGGTACCCAAGGAGTTTTGGAGCAGTTCCATACGCTGGTTATTTTGAGAGAGACAAGTCTCTACTTCCTTGAACAGGCCATCGTGTTCGCTTAAGCGTCGACCCACCTCGGCGGAGTCCAGGTCTGTTGGGCTGAGCATAATGTCACGGGACTATAGGAGTGCTCACCACAAACCGGACACGACCGCGAGGCCGAGGTGGGGATACAGGAAAACCCCCGCCCTACAGCCGCGTGAGCGGGTCCGGTAAGCAGAGTAGTGTGGATAGCCTGGTTCGGGGCAGGAGAGTGTAGAATCGTACAGGTACTTGCCAGATTCGGGGTTGGAGAGATCAAGAGTAGTCGGAGTCCAAAGCCAAAGTCGAGGAGAAGATAGAAGTCCGTAGGGCGAGCCGGGGTTCGAGGGTGCCAGAGATCGGGAGTCCAGATTCAAACAAGGGTCTGTAACGGAAGACAAGAGCAGGCTGCGAAGTAGCTTGTGCAAGCACAACCAGAGACTGACTATGCTCAGCAATCAGCTCAGGGCTGGTAGCACTATATACTGATAGGAGCCAATGAGAACCCCCAGAGGTGATGTCAGATGAAGGTAGAGCGCTGATAGGCTGAGGCAGGATGCAGGGCAGGTGTGGGAGGAACAAGTACATTGGCGGCAGTGGAGATAAACATAGTGGCGCGTGCGTGCGACGCGCGCGACGGAAAGGGCGGAGTGAGTCTGCCGGGAAGGAAAGCAGGAGCTGTAGACGTGCGCAGGGGTCTGCCCCGGGCGCGCATGTGCAGCAGGATATGCAGGGAGAGAGGAGAGGTCACGGGACCGGACGCCGCGCGACTCGGCGGCGGAGGTAAGAGCCGAAGCGGGCGCCGTGGGTGGTGGCATTACAAGCATCACATCTCGGCACCATCTGCTTTTGGGTTAACCTATTGTGACTGTCCTTCCCCTTCCCCATTCCATTCCTTGACCACATCCCTTGTTTTACATGTTTGTTTAGTGTTTGTATTCTCAGTCACTCCGTGCTTACTTTCCAATATTTTACTACCATTTACTTTTTAGGCAATTTATTGCTGTCTTTCATCTGTGCATTACTGCATTAGTGCAGGTGCAGCATTTTTTTCTTCTTTTTGTTTTATTTTTATAAAACCAGTTCAATGAGATGTAAATAATAACACCACTGGCGGTGCTGGGGATGGGAATAACATGAAAACCAACACAGAAAAAAGAGAATCCCCTGATAGCACTCTAGCATACAAAAGTAACAAAATGTATTAATCACAAATACAAATAAACATACATGGGTTAAAAGGGAGCGGTGGTGTCCTACCTGCTGTAGGATTGTACTAAAACTCCTTAAAGACAAACATAACATGCTGAAATAAGCTGTTACTGAATTTAAATTAGTCTAGGAGGAGAGCATACTACTGAACTATAATGTAGACACAAAAGTAGTGTTACTGAGTGCTTAGCACATGAAAATAACTGCGCCAAGGGGTAATAAGAGTGTAGAAGCAAACAATGTTTGCCTCTTACAACTCTGACCGGCCGGTCAGTAATTGCTGAAATAACAACCCCTGTATTGAATCAGTGTGTGCATAACAGCAAAAATATGCAATAAAGATGAATATAATTTGGCACACACAGAGGTTAACTAGTTGACAAGTAATAAGCAACACAGTCAAAACAAGATGCAGGAAATACTTAGCATGAATCCAGCAGTAAAGAGTGTCCACAGATAAGAAGAGTCATCAAAAGTTCAGTGATGGTAAGTTGCAGCCTCAACCGCCACAGTGCGCATGCTCCCTGTATGATGGGAGCGTTGGGCGGAACCACGTGATGCGGCAGGAGGAAATGATGACAGCTGGGGGCACCACCGGATCCAGGGGACACAAACAAGCCCCGAATTGCACGTTTCGCCACCTGCTTCGTCCGGGGGCTTAACGTGTAGTGCAACAGCAAGCATTTAAGTAGTATGTTCAATTTGTGATGTATGGAGTAGTCAGGTGAGTGAGTCAGCTGGAGAATAAACAATGGTAATCAGCTTTCTCCATGGACCCTGATTCGTTAAAGGGGACTGCAGCATGAGGCAAATAATAATTGCTGAGTGCAGGGAGAGAGTGAAATAAAGAAATTATAATGATTAATATAGCACACAAGAGATCAAAAGTTTGCAGAAGGCGAAGACTAATAAAAACTGATAAAAATAAAAGAATAGAGTGTATGTATATGTATAGAGGAACCAAAGGATAAAATAAAGTTTCAAAATTTGAAAAGACAAAATAAAATAAACTGCCAAAAATCATGTACATAAAACACATATAAATGCACAAATAAGTAAATAATGCAATATGTGTTAATGATGAAATTAACAGATACTAATATCGTATTTCCTTAGAGCGCTACCTTGAGCAGCACCTCATACCTAGGGGACTTAGAGTTCAAGTTTTTCCCTCATTTGAGTTCAGTAATATTGAGCTTAAGTATAAATGGGAGACTTCTCTTGATAAATGCTCAGCTGAGTTGATAAATATTCTGATTATTAATGATGAATCCACACTGGTTGATTTGTGCACACAGATTGATACTCTCAAAAGTGGTTTAGATTTGACAGGTAATAACGACATTGCCAATATAAAAAAGGAATTAGCCTCTTATGTGACTGAACTGATTGAATTCAAAAAGAAGAAATACAACAGGGACCTAGCGGATTTGAAGGAGAATAAAGTGTATAAGTGGGGCCAAAATCGCCTTAACAGACGTAATAATAGAAAACAAACAAGGATACCAACTAATACACATGATCCTGAATCCGATTTTATCACTTCTGACATTGATTCCTCAGATGGAGAAGCAAGAACTTTGATTACTAGAGACTCTGATTCCTCTTTTTTAGGGGCAGGCACAAGCCACCTTGTAATAGATCCAGGACAAGAAGGGGCAAACAGGGTCCTAAGAGGCAACAAGACTGTCCAAGGAACTCCTTAAAACAAGAAGACTCAGAACAAACACAAAAAATGAACGAATTGTCGATTATCAATCTAGCCAATGTTGAGTTATCTGTAGATCAAACCACAGTTCTCAAACTAGGTTTATCATTTTCACCTTCCTTTTCGGCAGACAGGTTTGACTGGATCAAAGATCTTAACCTGTTCTGCCGAAAATTATTGCTTCATAAATTTTATACTAAAAATAGAATGAGTATGGATCATAAATTACCTTCTCAAACTCAGCCTCAGTGGACTAGTCAAGAACTTAGATTGATTGAAGACATGGAGGTACAGTTTGGGGATGCGACAGGAGAGTCTGTTGGGGATCAAGTGTCTGCTATATTTCCTCCAGATAATATAAAATCTTTTTTCTGTCCTCCACTGCAGACTTGTTCACAGGTAGAGGTCTTTGCCTCTTTGGTGATGAAGGAATTTACATCATTTACACCACCAAGGGATCTTCCAATCTTACCAAAGGTGAATATTTAGCCATTCAGCAATTGAGAGATATGACCGATTTGGTCATTAAGCCCTCTGATAAAGGGGGAAACGTAGTACTCTGGCCAAAAATAATGTGTGAAAAAGAGGCCTTTCGCCAACTTAAGGAAGGTGCTACAAACAACTTCCTAGTGATCCCACTAGTACATTTAAAACAATTCTGGATGGCATTATTCGAGATGCAGTGATGCATGGAATAATTACTAGTAAACAGGGTGATGGACTTATTTTCAAACATCCAATAGTCCCCACCCTATATCTGTTACCTAAAGTACATAAGGACGTTAATCGTCCACCTGGACGCCCCATTGTATCTGGCATAGGAGGGCTATGTGAGCCCATTTGCCGTTTCCTAGATCACTTTTTTAGACCTTTTGTTGATACACTCCCTTCTCATCTAAGGGAAACAACTGATTTGTTACTTAGGCTGGACCAGGTTGCCCTAGAAGGAGGAACTGTGCTGGCCACCTGTGATGTAGAAAATCTTTATACTAGTATACATCATAGGGATGGTATACAGGCGGCACGTTTCTTCCTTACTTGTGGCAACCTGGATCCTGATTTGGTTGAATTTTTGTTGCAATTATTACAATTTATTTTAACACACAATTATTTTGTATTCAAAAGTCAATTTTATTTGCAAATTAGGAGAACATCAATGGGCGCCACATGTGCAACCTCCTATGCCAACCTATTCCTTGGTTTCTGGGAACGTGAAGTTGTATTCCAAGAGGAGGTCAATCCTGAGATTCAGCATGTTTTGTTGTGGTTGAGGTTCATAGATGACGTCTTCATCATTTGGAATGGGTCACCATTGGCCCTGAAGGCGTTCATTCTGGGCCTCAGCCACAACAATCTGAATATCAAGCTGACAAGCACTATTGGTCTGGACTGTGTTGGCTTTCTTGACGTTAGAATCAATATTGATATGGATGGGAGCATAAGTACTGATATTCACCGCAAGAGTACCTCCACCAACTCAATCTTGCATGTATCCAGTGCCCACCCGGCACATCCAATATAGGGTGTGCCGGTTGGTGAATTTTTATGTTTAAAGAGAAACTGTTCACAGCCAAAGACCTTTAGTGCTAGAGCGGATGAGATGACCTCGCAGTTCCAAGATCGGGGTTACAGTAATTCCATCATTGGTAGAGGAAAATCCAAAACTAAAAATAGATCTCGTATTTCACTTCTGACAGGTACAGTGGAGGACAAACAGAAAAAGAAAACAGCAGATACGACCATACGCTTCATTGGCACCTATGATCGCAATTGGCGGAGGTATAAGGAAGCCATTCAAAAACATTGGCACATTCTCACCACAGATGCGGATTTGAAACAAGTTCTGGGTGAGAAAGTTAATTTAGTTAGCTGTAGGGCACCTAATTTAGTTGACAAACTGGTTAATAGCCATTATATCCCCAGTAGATCCTCCACCTTTCTTACAAGAGAACAACTCAAAAGTTTTAAACCTTGTCGATCATGCTCAGTCTGTCATTATATGCAGGCTAGCAAGGAATTCTATGATTCTAGAGGACTTACAAAATTTGAAATAAGGTCTACTTTGAATTGCAAGTCTAAGGCTGTGATCTATTACCTTAAATGTCCATGCCCAATGATCTACATTGTGATGACAACTAGAGAACTTAGATTTCGTGTGTTAGAACACGTTCGCAACATCAAAAATAGTGATCATGACTTTCAAATTGGACGTAAACTGACCACAGTTGCAAGACACTTTAGACTTAAGCATAATTCAAATATTGACCTATTAAAAGTTTTTGCCATTGATCAGGTGTCTCTGGGCATTAGAGGTGGCGATCTGGAAAGATCATTATTACAACACGAATGTCGCTGGATCGTTAAATTGGGAACCTTGCTGCCCCTAGGAATGAACGAATATATGGGGTTTGCAATGTTCCTTTAAACGATCCAGTGTCTCCCTTCCTGGCACTTATATAAACATATATTTATGTAGTTATATTTTGTTGCCAGCCAAACTCTTTGCCGCTATTCGTATCTGTTAATTTCATCATTAACACATATTGCATTATTTACTTATTTGTGCATTTATATGTGTTTTATGTACATGATTTTTGGCAGTTTATTTTATTTTGTCTTTTCAAATTTTGAAACTTTATTTTATCCTTTGGTTCCTCTATACATATACATACACTCTATTCTTTTATTTTTATCAGTTTTTATTAGTCTTCGCCTTCTGCAAACTTTTGATCTCTTGTGTGCTGTATTAATCTTTATAATTTCTTTATTTCACTCTCTCCCTGCACTCAGCAATTATTATCTGCCTCATGCTGCAGTCCCCTTTAACGAATCAGGGTCCATGGAGAAAGCTGATTACCATTGTTTATTCTCCAGCTGACTCACTCACCTGACTACTCCATACGTCACAAATTGAACAGACTACTTAAATGCTAGCTGTTGCACTACATGTTAAGCCCCCGGATGAAGCAGGTAGTGAAACGTGCACGTCGGGGCTTGTTTGTCTCCCCTGGATCCGGTGGTGCCCCCAGTTGTCATCATTTCCTCCTGCCGCATCACGTGGTTCCGCCCAACGCTCCCATCATACAGGGAGCATGCGCACTGTGGCGGTTGCGGCTGCGACTTACCATCACTGAACTTTTGATAACTCTTCTTATCTGTGGACACTCTTTACTGCTGGACTCATGCTAAGTATTTCCTGCATCTTGTTTTGACTGTGTTGCTTATTACCTGTCAACTAGTTAACCTCTGTGTGTGCCAAATTATATTCATCTTTATTGCATATTTTTGCAGTTATGCACACACTGATTCAATACAGGGGTTGTTATTTCAGCAATTACTGACCGGCCAGTCAGAGTTGTAAGAGGTAAACATTGTTTGCTTCTACACTCTTATTACCCATTGGTGCAGTTATTTTCATGTGCTAAGCATTCAGCACCACTACTTTTGTGTCTACATTATAGTTCAATAGTATGCTCTCCTCCTAGACTAATTTAAATTCAGTAACAGCTTATTTCAGCTTGTTATGTTTGTCTTTAAGGAGTTTCAGTACTATCCTACAGCAGGTAAGACACCACCGCTCCCTTTTAACCCATGTATGTTTATTTGTATTTGTGATTAATACATTTTGTTACTTTTGTATGCTAGAGTGCTATCAGGGGATTCTCTTTTTTCTGTGTTGGTTTTAATGTTATTCCCATCCCCAGCACTGCCAGTGGTGTTATTATTTACACCTCATTGAACTGGTTTTAGCACAGTTTATTGATATAGGTCTGTTGCAGGCTTCTTTGTGTATCATATATATTTATATGCATCAGCTCTTCTATCACTGCCTGTTCACTCCCATAAGCCGTTTTATTATCTGGCAGAGTGACTTGGGCTTATTCGGCACTTTGCCAGTTTGTCTGGCTACTGCACGGCCGATATTGACAGCGCATGCATGCGCAATGCTCTCTCTCTCGCGCGACTCGCCCGATACTGACAGCGCACGCATGCGCAATGGACTCTCCCTCGAGTGATTCCCCTTACTACACCAGAAGCTCTGTGTCTTGGTGTTTGGCACTATGCATGCGCTATAGCTGCTTGTCGGCTCAGGTGGTTTCCCTGACTTCAGGAGACGCTGCTTGCCTGCCAGTAACATGCAGCGATGACGTCATCTTGCCATTTTATATGAAGTTGCATTCAGCTGAGCTAGAGAGGTGGGGCAGGCTATTAGCCTATCACGTATTGTGTTTGGTGCGGGTATTTAATGGTGGGTTTTGTCACTTAGGGGTGAGCACTCCCTTGAGAAAGGTCCTGTTTAAGGACCGAAACGTCAGTTGTATGTGCCTGTCTTTAATACATCTTTTGGAATTTATACTGAGTGCTGTCTCTTTTCTTGCTGCGTGGTCTTGGATTCGCTGGTCTGCCTGGTAAGGAATTCCTGTTTTTGATTCATTTCTTTATGGGACTAGCACCTATCTTCAACATTTCTGCGAGTGCCACCTGACTCTGTATTATATATATATATATATATATATATATATATATATGTATGTATGTATATATGAAAAAAGAAAGGCACAGCGCACCGAAATGAATGGATAAACAGGTGCATTAGAGACACACAAACACGTATAGCAAACTCACAAAAAAGCAGGCTCCTTGCAGTCTCGGGTGAGAACAAATGAGTCTAAAGATGTTATACAGATGGGGCCCTGCGAGCCAGGTCCCATACTTCTGTTCACAGCACTCGAGTGAAGGAGGAAATGCCAAACTAATATGCTCAACAGCTGATACACCGCTGAAGCACGTGGTCACGTGTAAAGACGTCAAACAGGGGAATCCTCTACTCAGACAGACAAGCAGCTATGCCCCTCACAGCTGATCAGGAGGTTCCACCCCATATGCGTGATGACGTGTAAAGTGTAATGTGATGACCTCAACGCGTTTCGCACAGGAGTGCTTCATCAGGGGTGACTTCACAGTCAGTGGGGTACTACTATATATAGTCCTCATTTGGATTCAATAATCATAATTATAAAGCTGTGAACAATCTCACACAATTAACACTAAATCTTCCAAAACACATGGAAAAAGGAGGAATGATGGTATCCACACCACCACGGTCAATGAACAATAATATCCTTTAGAATAAAATCCTCTCAAAGTAGCATTCTGTTCAATCAATAATTTAATTTGGAAAAATTAATGTACAACTAGGAATTATGAATAAATAATGCCTGCCATGTCGTTTTTTTAACAACTGTACATCATTAAATGCCAAATCACAATTGTTTGTATAACCTAGGTTATGTGAATTCTAGGATACTCATGTTTGCAAAATATTAAATACATATTTATACATTTTATACACATATGATAAAATACATTCAAACAACACCAAAAGCTGTGTGTGCTTTGACTTTTGTCACAGAAATTGACTTATAACGCGCGTGCTCGGCACACATGTGTCAGTCAGTGTATGTGTCAGTCAGTGAGTATGTATGTGTGTCAGTCAGAGAGTATGTATGTGTGTTTGTTTGTGTGTGTGTCAGTCAGTGTATGTATCTGTGCCGGTCAGTGTATGTATCTGTACCGGTCAGTGTGTGTATGTGTGTCGGTCAGTGTGTGTATGTGTGTCAGTCAGTGTGTGCATGTGTGTCAGTGTGTCAGTGTGTGCATGTGTGTCAGTCAATGTGTGTGTGTGTCAGTCAATGTGTGTGTGTGTGTGTCAGTCAGTGTGTGTGTGTGTGTCAGTCAGTGTGTGTGTGTCTGTCAGTCAATGTGTGTGTGTCAGTGTATGTCTCTCTCTCTCTGTGTTGTGTGAATGTCTCTCTGTGTCGGTCAGTGTGTGTATGTGTGTCAGTCAGTGTGTGTATGTGTGTCAGTCAGTGTGTGTATGTGTGTCAGTCAGTGAGTCTATGTGTGTCAGTCAGTGTGCGTGCGTATGTGTGACAGTCAGTGTGCGTGCGTCAAAGTGTGCGTGCGTCAAAGTGTGCATGCGTCAGTGTGTGTGTGTATGTGTTTATTGGCAGCAGTTCCAGCATCATGAATGTTGAGCGGGTGGGGGAGCTCACGGGGGGGGGGAAGGAATAGGCACATCATTCAGGGGCGGTGTTCGGTACATCACTGGGGTGCGCGTGCGTGCGTCAGAGTGTGTGTGCGTGCGTCAGAGTGTGTGTGCGTGCGTCAGAGTGTGTGCATGCGTCAGTGTGTGTGCGTGCGTGCGTCAGAGTGTGTGTGCGTGCGTCAGAGTGTGTACGTGCATCAGAGTAAGTGTGTGTGTGTCAGTCAGTGTGTGTGTGTGTGCATCAGAGTAAGTGTGTGTGTGTGTATGTGTCAGTCAGTGTGTGTGTGTGTGTCAATCAGTGTGTGTATGTGTCAGTCAATGTGTGTATGTGTCAGTCAATGTGTGTATGTCAGTGTGTGCGTGTCTCTCAGTGTGTGTGTCTGTCAGTGTATGTGTATCTCTCTGTGTGTACACACCGTATGTCTCTCTGTCTGTGTCCTGCCCCCTCTCTCCTGACTCCCCCCACCCCCGGCGGAGCTGCAGACCCAGGGGGCTCAGTCTGATTCGTCTGAGCAGATATCCCCTTCCCCACCCCCCGGCGGCACGCTCAAGCTCCCCCTTCCCCACCCCCCGGCGGCGCGCTCAAGCTCCCCCCTTCCCCACAACCCGGCGGCGTGCTCAAGTTCCCCCCTTCCCCACCCCCCGGCGGCGCACTCAAGCTCCCCCCTTCCCCACCCCCCGGCGGCGCGCTCAAACTCCCCCATTCCCAGGCTGTTAGGAGCGGCGCCGGCACCAGCCTCCCCCCTCCTGTCCATCGGCATGGCAGCGGGCGGGGAACAGCGCCGCTGCCAGCCGCTTCTGCGCATGGGTGGCGCGTAGCATGGCAGCGGGCGGCGGAACAGCGGCAGTTAGGAGCGGCGGCTATCGCCGCCGCATATGTGAACAACTGGGTGTGGGGTGTGTGGGAGGGTGAGGGGTGCGGCGGCGATTAGGAGCGGCGCCGGCAGCTATCGTCGCCACCGCTGCCGCCACATGTGACAGGGGACGTGTGAGCGGAGTGGTGTCCATTACCTGACGTCACTTCCGTTTCACATTTCGCCCCCCATCTATCCAGTTTTATCCCATCAGAGGTGCCACTAAAGAAGTTTCACTTCAATAAAAATATGCAATAAAGATATAAGAATGTGTGTGAATTACAGCACCTTTCACATACAGTATAAGGGATCTAAACGAAGAACCATCTAAGAAGCTGCCCCATATTTAGTGGCCTATTCAAACAGGATAAGATTCATGACTGAATCTACGAACTAAAAATAATGAAACTTTATTAATATTAATAATTTTAAAAATAACTGTTGACAAAAATGTGGTGCGCTGTGCCTTTCTTTTCTCATTTGGTTGAAGATCATCACGGATCATTAAGATGGCGAATGGAGCGCTTTCTATGGCCCCAGCAGCAAGAAAGTGGATGTTTGTTTGAATTTACTTCTAAAGTCACTCTATCTTGGCAGTTTGCGCGAGTGGGACTCCCTTGTGTCTATATATACTGTATATATATATATATATATATAAAAAATATATATATATATATTGTATAGCTCTTAGTTTGTGTGGAGAATAATGTATTCTATAAATGGGACTTGATGTTCAGAATGTTTACATTTTATTTAAGTTAAGACCATGTGAATCCTATTAGATTCAGTTCAGTCATTTCTCCATAGACAAGTGCAAAATAACACAAAAAATGTGTATACTCCAAATTTTTGTTTTTGTTCACAAAATCTATAACTCTTATTTCAACCAGGTTTGGGACTATGGCAGTGCTGAAGATATATACATATATACTACACACAAATTACAATTATGCCATTGGATGTTTTATATTTTTTATGTATCAGATTTATATAATTTGAGTCTTTTTCATTCAGATTGCTATGAACATTACATATTTAGAGCTTGTGCAGTAAAATTATCTATTTTCTGTGCAACGCTTCAAATTATAAATATTAGTACAGTCAGGAGATTGATATTCTGTAAAATTCAATACATGTTACTGTACCTTTTTTGTAAGGTTTATTTACATTAGGTTAATCAGAAGAGTTTTACTGTACCAATGTTGATCCATAAATCAAGTGAGGCATTTTATAAACGATTTATTTTAACTAATTCACAACTGGTTTTATATACCTGCTTAGAACATTAGATTAGATTTATATTTTGTTTCTGCTGCTCCTATTTTTTCAAAGTAGAAAGCTTTGCTAATTAGTACAGATTAAATGGAGGTTTGATAGATTTTAGGGGACCAAAATAGTGTAAGAGTTCTTCATAGATGAAATTATAGTGTGCAGTAGAGATTGGGGAATCCGCCCAAACCCGTTTCCCGGATTTTCTCGCATTTCCCCCCCAAATCCGTTTTGCAGTGTAAAATCTGCAAATGGACTTGGTCGATTTTAATCCTCGCGGATTCATCAAAACCCACCATTGGATACAATCCGGTGGCAGATTTGTAGAATCCAATCCACGGATTTAGCAACTCGTTGGCAGATTCTAAAAAAAAATTGCCAACGGATTGTGGAATCCGTGGAGTGTATTGGCAATAATATTAAAAAATCCACAATACGCAAATTGCCTTTTTGAGATTGATGCGCTAAAATTTGCAGAGCCAAGGGAACCGGCCAATCCACTGAGGATCCAAATCCACCAGAAACATCAGCCCATCTCTAGTGTGCAGAGCTGTCAAAACCTCATACAGTAGGTCTCTTGAAGTAGAAACTCATGAGGAATACTTAAAGAATGCACATTTTGTATTAGTTTCAAATGCTTTGTACACTGATTTACTTTATGAAATAGCCTAATTTCGGTCCCTTATACATTTATATTTTGAGATTATGTTTAATATTCAGGGCATACTGTATGTCGCAATCAAATTACAGTAGGTCCTACAAACGAGTCCATGCAAGGTTAAATGACAGAGTTCGTATATGTACTGGCATATCCTGTGAGGAGCATGTCAAACTCAAAACCAGCTGAATGTTATCCTCTTGACCGGGGCTGGTTTTGACATACTATATTCCTCACTGGAAGTGCCCATATACTGTATATACAAAAGCACATTCTACATTTTAAATATATGCTTATTCTACTTACCCAAGAAAAATATTTTTGAAGGACAGACTGCCTTAAAGCGGTGGTTAAATTATAGTCTTCAGAGCTGTGATGTGCTTGATGCCCTGCCCAAATTATGTTAACCTCTGGAAAAAAGAATTATTCAATTAATACAAAGGTAAGGAAGACATTTGGTTTTCTTGACACTAATTCCTTTTATGAAAAAAGTATATTTTCTGCATAATATAACTTGTCTGCAAACTACTTTTGAACTATTTCACATTTACTTATTCTCGAATTAAAGCCCCAAACACCAAAAATACAATTATTTTCTCATCTACAAAAGTAACAAATGTATACAGACTTTTAAAACCATAAATAATACACTCTTGTTTCTAAACTACAGAGGATTAACTGGAGAAGAGCGTTCAAAGAGCTATAGGAAGAGTATATGTTCCTTCCTTTTTTGTTCAGAAAACTTTGGTGGAGAGACAGATGGCGAATGAAGAAAAAAATGTAATGCAAGTCTGTTGATGAAGTGAAGCAAAGCTGAGCTGTAATGTTAGAGAAGGGGAAGCTGCATTACACTATTGGTGAAGAGATCAGTATATAAATTGAACTTGATGGACAGGGGTGGAAAAGCAGTGCCTCATCTCTGAGGGACATGGGCATTATGTAGTTACTGTATGAAGGTGTACCTAGACTTGGGGTCCTAATATTCTTGCTTTGGATAGTATTGAATCAGGCCCTGGAGTGAGGCTGCCAATTAACAGCAAGAGGCAGGATAATGTACTAGACTATGAGACTATGGAGAAAAGGAGAACCAGAACCGGACTTAAGGCAGTAAGTCATGCAGTACCAGTACAGGCTGGCATTTATTAGGATAATATAGTTTTAAATCAGATTTAGACTCGTCATCATAGCCATTTTAATATGGTATCAAATGACTTGGGGATTTGCCTCTATTTGCCTAGAAGAATACTGCTATTGTCATTGTTAACAACTAGTTAGTAATAACTGTTATTTTAGGTAGAAAGTCACATATGAATGAATTTCCAGTTGAAAACACATTAGTACTACCATGTACGGTATTAAGAAACATTGTAGGAGCAACACTGCAGTATATTTTAAGCATTTTTTGTCGTTGGTAAGCTGTAGGCAACTTTGGGTAATAATTATATCTATTGAGTCACTTGACTAGTGATTATGATTGTGTACTGTCTATCCATCTATCTATTTCTCTATATGTCTCAAATACAGCAGTTTTATCTACCTACAGTATCTGTTCATTCAAACTATACAATGAAAGTATTTTTTTTACATCTATTCTGCATATCAAGCAAAACCTTTATAGAGCTTTTAAGCATATCTGCCTAATTTACTGTTACATTGTTCGATTCTTTAGTCAGGGAGTTCTTTCGTTGTTGTATGTAGTAATGTTTTAATATTTACATGTTATATTACTTTTTTTATTCTTTCATACTATTTACTACACTACAGAACATGCTATCACCACTATTGCAACTTTGAGGCTGCTTTCACCTTACTTGCCTGGACTCGCCATCTGCTCTATAGATTATCCCAAGTCTTAGTAACTTATCATGCACTCCTTATAATACTGTACTTTATTTTAATGCCCAATGCCACATACAGTATGTGATCTTAAAGCTAACAAGCAGCCAGTATACTGTAGCTGTTGCAAAGTGTAGCTGGTTAACTGATGCTGACTAAATCTTATTACCACAGCATTCATCACAAACTGAAACTACAGCTTCCAGCTGAGTTTCAAGAGAAGTCTAAAATAGAATGTGCTGCAATAAAATAGCCAGGGTACTTACTATACATGTGTGAGTTGTGCAATGTGAAACATATAGGGGTACAACTGCTAGATGTTATAGAGATGATAGAATCTGAAATGTAATACTGCACTTCCCTGGGCCAAGTCTCGTGAAAGATAAAGTCAAAATTCTGCACCATGTCTGTCACGTTGGATGAAAAACCACTTTATGAATCGGACTGTGCCAAAGGCAGCAAACTCTGCCTGTTGTCTTTGTCAACCACAAACTAGAAAATAGGCTCTGTGCTACAGGAATTTAAAACGAAAGAAGGTGGAAAATGGTAAATAAAATACAATTATGCATGGGGGAATTAGGTGGGATAAAATAACCAAAATGGTGAGGTATTGTACTGCACCACAAATTTTTAGGGAACTGAATGTAATTATTTAATTCTGTTTTAACTCCCCTGCAAATATACATAAGTAATTATTAGTATAGTATAAAAAATGATAAACTGATTCCTTTGATACAAATAGATGCACTCTTGTTTATTGCATTGAAAACACTACGTTAATAAAGAAAGTCAATTTTTTCCTGTTTATTAAGTAAGCCAAGCTCTTGCCAGAGACACAGTAACAATTATGTATGTTAATGAATAAATAGATTCATACAGCTTTATTTTTCTAGCTTTGCTAAGATCTGAGACAAACTAATGAGGATTTATAGTAATTAAAGTCTTCTTGCATTTATCCCTTATTCTATCTTATTTTGTCACTTGTTACTGCTCTTCTGGGAGTAATACAAGAAATGCTATACTGTTTTGAAAGCACGATCTTCTGTAGTGTTAAGATAATTGAGGTTCACATAATAGAGTAGTACATTGAATTGAATAATATGAATCATGTACAGTGATGTGCAAAACCAAGGATATAAAATAAGATCCTCCCTGATTTGCGGTGATTTGGAAAACTTAAAAACAAGACTTATGTCTGGCAGTTACACCTGATGCCATTCCAAGGCAAAACCACCAAATATGTTTACCTTGGAAAGAGAAGGAAATACTGTACTGTATTGTGTGAATTTCCTACTGTGTAGGCGACAGTCATGTGAACTATATTGTTGTTGTTTAGTGGGTAAAGTTCTTCAGACAGTCAAGATGGAACTTGGTCTTATGGCATTCAGGACACCAAGTTTGGACAAATCCCTCTAACTTCAAAGTATAATTTTAATGGCAAAAATACTATTTCAGAATGGTATACATTATCCACTACATTACCTGAACACATAATATTACATCATATCATTTTAGAGGGTAGAGAAAATTAAAATACCACTTGTGGGTACATTTGCATGTCTCAGACAGATCTGCAACCCTGTCTTTCCCTCCTACCCTTGTACCCTCAACTGTAGCCTATTCTGTACTATACTTTTAACCGTGTCCCACACCTCTTTTAGTAACCCACCCATCATAATAATAAACCGCAAGCTCCTGGACTTGGTAAGCAAGTAGCCACAACCAATAAATCTCATTATGCTACCCACCACTACTGAACTCAGTGAGCACTTATGGTTTGTACCACAAAGGGGTCTGTCTTAGGAGTATAGTCTTAGACTCACCTCACCTGACCCTGACTCAAGAGTGCATTCTGTTGTACCCCTCCCATTCCACCAAATAACCACATGACAAAAATTGACCAGTCCACACGCCTCCAACGCCTAGGCCATTTGTCCCCTCGGATTTGCGTATCCGCCACAAACAGAAGCTCAGCCCCTTGCAAAACATCCTACAAACCCATACAAAAGAACCTCAACCACTCCGAATCAGAGAATGCCCTCTTCTCAATAAAGATCAGAACCACCAAACCATCTGAGGCACCATTTCCAACAATACCAATACCACCATCGGGAATGTTACCATCAACCAGGCCACATCCCAACTTGTCATGTTCTTTTTTCTACCTATTACATCTGACCTATATCATTATGCCCCCCCCCACTCCCCCCCACACACACACCTGAAGGACCTGAAAATGTGGGGACAATGGTCTCTCTTACTCCTTTGCTCCTTGTAGTCTGGTCCTGATCTACTGGGCTCTGCTGCATATGCTTGGTAAGCTGTGCAGCGGTCCCTCCAAACAACTCCCTGAACACTTTTAGGATCCTGCAGAAAATGACTTAACTATCATGGCTTCCCCCTCTAACCACCTATATATCAGACCCTTCTCCTTCACCAGCCTTCCTACCAGCTTGATAGAGTCAAATGTCCTGTAGAGAGGAACCTGCTAGGGGGCAGTCAGCCTGTGTATATATATATATATATATATATATATATATAACAAACACACAGAGTTGGTGCCGCAATCAAAACCATCCCCCATAAATAAAAATAAATCACTAGGCCAGATGTAGGGGTTAAATTTACCCTCTGGCGGTGCTAACAACCCAATATGATATAGGAACACAAAAAGAAAAAAAGAGGGTTTGTTGAAAGCACACGAAAAATATGTGAAAGTACAAAATGGATTTTATTAGCAATACAAAACACAAAAATAATATTAAAATATACCTAAACACATACTAAATGAACACTGCTGAACCAAAGAATACACAATGAAAATGTAGGGACCCAAAAAATGTAACATGCAAAATACATAGGTATGATAATGCAAATCCAGGGGAAAATAATTTCCCCTGGAAATGCAATGGAGATCGGCCGATCAGCAACACATGATAATACAAATGACTGAAAAAAAACCAATATCTACACAAACCCAAGTAAACACAGAAAAAAGAGCAACAATGAAAATATAAAACGAAAACCCTAGATGCTGTGTAGCCAGAAAGTGTATCCTTTGGTTCAGCAGTGTTCATTTAGTATGTGTTTAGGTATATTTTAATATTATTTTTGTGTTTTGTATTGCTAATAAAATCCATTTTGTACTTTCACATATTTTTCGTGTGCTTTCAACAAACCCTCTTTTCTTCTTTTTGTGTTCGTGTATATATATATATATATATATATATATATATATATATATATATATATATATATATAATCCACAAGAGGCCAGTCAGCACACTGTAATGAAGCAAATAAGCAGATGCTAGTCCCATAGAGAAACATACAGCATACGAACCAATCCAAGGACCAGTAAAGACACAGCAAACTGCACTGGGTTAATCAAAAAAAACTGTATTCAAAACATAGACACACGTAAGCCAATGTTTCGGTCCCACATGGAGACCATCCTCAAGGCTGGGAAGGTCTCCATGTGGGACCGAAACGTTGGCTTACGTGTGTCTATGTTTTGAATACAGTTTTTTTGGATTAACCCCGTGCAGTTTGCTGTCTCTTTACTGGTCCTTGGATTGGTTCATATGCTGTGTATATATATATATATATATATATATATATATATATATATATATATATATATATATATATACAAATACAACTGTATGCTCAATTGCATGTCTTAGGCAGGTCTGCAACCCCGCCTTTCCCCATTATCACCCAGCATACAGCACTTCCACTGCAGCAAGGGATTCTGGGAAATATATATACAAAACACCGAATATATTTGAATTAGTCTGTTAGTCTGCGCCTCCTAACTGTTTAGGAATGCGTGCAAATCTATACACACTACCCAGGGGTTATATCAATAACTGTAAATGGTGTGTGTGTGTGTGTGTGTGTGTGTGTGTGTGTGTGTGTGTGTGTGTGTGTGTGTGTGTGTGTGTGTGTGTGTGTGTGTGTGTGTGTGTGTGTGTGTGTGTGTGTGTGTGTGTGTGTGTATATATATATATATATGTGCCTATGGGGAACCATGTATAAAATGGTTTTTGAAGCAAAAAGTGGCAGTGTGCTCATTTGCATGTCATTTCCCAGAATCCCTTGCTGCAATGGAAGTGCTGTGTGCTGGGTGATAATGGTGAAAGGTGGGGTTGCAGACCTGCGTAAGACATGCAAATGAGCATACAGTATATTTACATTTGCTATATGCTTTGTTGTGGAGGGTTTTTGTCACTTTTTTTACTCACCATAACTTAACTCAGTATGGTAAACCCCATCCTTTCGCTTCATTCCATAACCAGTTAACCAACCCCACACTGATGAGACCCATTAAGGTCAAAACAGCTGTCTTTGGGTGGGTTTTCTGGCTATGCATCTTAACCCTGGCTGTGCTCAAAGCTGTGACCATGCAGCAAGCTTAAGCCTATAGGGAACCATGTATAAAATGGTTTTTGAAGCAAAAAGTGGCACTGTGTGCTCATTTGCATGTCATTTCCCAGAATCCCTTGCTGCAGTGGAAGTGCTGTGTGCTGGGTGATAATGGTGAAATCGGGGTTGCAGACCTGCCTAAGACATGCAAATGAGCATACAGTATATTTACATTTGCTATATATGTATACACCTTACCATATATATATATATATATATATATATATATATATATATATATATATACCTTACCATTAGATATTTCATTATTCATTCACTATTGGTTATTAATTTTATGATCACTTTGGTGCTACTTTATATGTTCTCTCTCTCTCTCTCTCTCTCTCTCTCTCTCTCTCTCTCTCTCTCTCTCTCTCTCTCTCTCTCTCTATATATATATATATATATATATATATATATATATATATATATATAAAGAGAACATATAAAGTAGCACCAAAGTGATCATAAAATTAATAACCAATAGTGAATGATTAATGAAATATCTAATGGTAAAGCTAAACCCTTAAAAAGTGCAAAGTATTAAATATACACATATAATATGAAAAATAATAAAATAGAACTATATATATATTACTGAATATGCAACCAGTGATGAAAAAGAAGGAAGTTATAGAACCAGTCCTTTTAGAAACGTCCATCAAATACTAGACAATTGATACTGGTATGGGGGTCTCCGGCTGCTCTCAAAAGGGATGAACCACATCCAATGGAAATCTAGAGGAGAAAGAGAAGAGAGAGTGCACGCCCCATAGTGTAAGAAAGTACAATTATTTGTGGAAAAGGAAGGGAGGGGGAGTAAAATCACTCACAAGGGTAGATTTAAAATAGGCATTTTGTGAATAATATCACCGCCAATCTGGTCACTCTGCATCTGGAATCCACAATTCAATTCTCCCTCAGTGCTGCAGAAGGGTGGTGACTGATTCAGAGATCCAGAGGCACCTTCAAACAATCTAACCAGTTAACCAACCCCACACTGATGAGACCCATTAAGGTCGAAACAGCTGTCTTTGGGTGGGTTTTCTGGCTATGCATCTTAACCCTGGCTGTGCTCAAAGCTGTGACCATGCAGCAAGCTTAAGCCTATAGGGAACCATGTATAAAATGGTTTTTGAAGCAAAAAGTGGCACTGTGTGCTCATTTGCATGTCATTTCCCAGAATCCCTTGCTGCAGTGGAAGTGCTGTGTGCTGGGTGATAATGGTGAAATCGGGGTTGCAGACCTGCCTAAGACATGCAAATGAGCATACAGTATATTTACATTTGCTATATATGTATACACCTTACCATATATATATATATATATATATATATATATATATATATATATATATATATATATATATATATATATATATATATATATATACCTTACCATTAGATATTTCATTATTCATTCACTATTGGTTATTAATTTTATGATCACTTTGGTGCTACTTTATATGTTCTCTCTCTCTCTCTCTCTCTCTCTCTCTCTCTCTCTCTCTCTCTCTCTCTCTCTCTCTCTCTCTCTCTCTCTCTATATATATATATATATATATATATATATATATATATATAAAGAGAACATATAAAGTAGCACCAAAGTGATCATAAAATTAATAACCAATAGTGAATGAATAATGAAATATCTAATGGTAAAGCTAAACCCTTAAAAAGTGCAAAGTATTAAATATACACATATAATATGAAAAATAATAAAATAGAACTATATATATATTACTGAATATGCAACCAGTGATGAAAAAGAAGGAAGTTATAGAACCAGTCCTTTTAGAAACGTCCATCAAATACTAGACAATTGATACTGGTATGGGGGTCTCCGGCTGCTCTCAAAAGGGATGAACCACATCCAATGGAAATCTAGAGGAGAAAGAGAAGAGAGAGTGCACGCCCCATAGTGTAAGAAAGTACAATTATTTGTGGAAAAGGAAGGGAGGGGGAGTAAAATCACTCACAAGGGTAGATTTAAAATAGGCATTTTGTGAATAATATCACCGCCAATCTGGTCACTCTGCATCTGGAATCCACAATTCAATTCTCCCTCAGTGCTGCAGAAGGGTGGTGACTGATTCAGAGATCCAGAGGCACCTTCAAACAATCTAAACAGTCCATTTGGAGTCCCATAGACTGTCTCCAATAGTAGCTGGCAGCAGTTGTATTCCGCGCTCGATGCGGCCTCGTCGTGTGCATGCGTGATGACGTGGTGACGCTCCCTGACACGTTTCGTCACATACAGGCGACTTTTTCAAAGGGATGATCCCTTTGAAAAAGTCGACTGTATGTGACGAAACGCGTCAGGGAGCGTCACCACATCATTACGTCATCACGCATGCGCACGACGAGGGACATAAACTAATACCAGACAATATAAGTGAAAAAACGGGGAAAATCCCCACGTGGAAGCTACAAATATGGCAAGTGCTGTAAAAACCGGTATAAAAATATATAAATGCAGAGAGTGTCCCAAACAAATGTCCGATGTTATGTGTGGGTCTATGTGACTCCCACCTCACCTGTAGGACCTCTGGATATCCTCCGATCAGATCAATGGCACCAGTCCCCCGTGCAGGTAGAAATGTGACCCTCCTCACTCTGACAAGCGGTTCTGGCTCCCCGGTATAACAGGACTGGCTGTTGGTAGTAGAGACCTGCAAGCAGAGTCTCCCGCCGCCTTACCGGGTGCCTGATGATATGCCGCGATGTTTCAGCCAGACGGGATCTGGGGGGCGCTGGTGAAAACGTGGGTGGACCGGCGCGCAATCCAAAGTTGCAGCCGCTCGTCCCTGCAAGCCGTGATCCTACCCGGAACAGGTGAGGCGCTGGGCGTGTAGACCGCACACTTGTCCAAAGATCCGGATCCACTCTGCAGCTCCTGGAGGAAATCCCCCGATGACAACAGCTGCTCTGCAACGATGAAAACCGTAGCGTGCTGCTACACTGATAAAACAAAAATAGAAAGGAAAGAAAAAAGCGGAGCACTGCCAGGTCAAAGATAAAGCGCCTCCACGGCGGGAAACGCGTCAGAGTTTTTTATTACCTTGTGTGTTTGTTTTTTTGGCCATTATGCCCAATAAATAATCTTTATTTCAATTTTTGCCCCAGCCTTTTTCTCATTCCCTGGCAGTGCTCCGCTTTTTTCTTTCCTTTCTAATACCAGACAATGATGCTTATGAGAAGCTAGTGGATGTATTATAAAAAGAATAATTGATTAAAATGTCCAAGAAAAAAATATAAAAAAAACATATAAAGTTATCCGGTATCACTGGGATGTTGGCAGCCTTCTTCATGGGCACAACAACCTCCATTCACACGACCTGAATAGAGAAAAAAAAAGAAGAAAAAGCGCCCAATCCTGGTGTGATATCGTTGGTAAAATTTTTTTTTTTGTAAACTTGTTCTTTATTTGCTTTTTTTGGTAAGATCAATGGGGAATGGGGTACAGAACATAAAAAGGGGAGGATGTTACTTTTGAGTTACATAGCATTGTATCCTGTTATATAACATCGTTTAGTGGGGAGACAATAATGACACTGTAGGGACAGCCTACAAATTAACTATTACAATAAATTAACTGAAAAGACTGGAAGGGGGAAAAAGAAAGGACAAAACAAAACACACAAAAAAAAAAAATTCATTACTTTATCAGCATGTTTCCACCTGTCGGTGTACCTTAACCATAATACCAACAAAACATTGAGTAGGCACACGTACCTTTGTGGACTATTGAGTGCCGAATACCCTCCAGGCCCTCCTCCAAATTTTAGACCGATACGGAGCTTATCACACCAGGGTTTCCTCAGGGGAAATGTGTTTTTTTCTTTTTTCTTTCCCCCCCCCCCCCCTCCATCCTTAATTTCCGTGTTTTTATGGCACTTCTATTATGTGTTTTTCAGATTTGGAGAGTTCCCTTAGATATATATCTATGTCCTATATAATTTCTCCACGGTTCCCAGACTTCTAAGTATTTCTGTACTGTGTCGTTTTGTATCCCCGTCAGTTTTTCCATAAGACAGATCCTTCATAATCTCGCTTTTACAGTGTGTATGGCCGGTTGCTGTTCCTGCTTCCAGGCTTTGGCTATTTCGGATCTGGCCGCTGTATATATGTGTGTCAGTAGTTTATCGTCACTTTTTTCCATATTTTCGATTGGCCTGCATAGCAGTACCTTCCAGATGTCTAGGGGGAAGGTATACCCAAGAATTGTCTGTGCCATGTCATGTGTGGCACTCCAGAGCTTTGTAACCTTCGGGCACGTCCACCACATATGTATAAAAGATCCCTGCTGGCCACACCCCCGTGTACACAGTGGAGACATGTTTCTGAAAAATTTGGACAATCGTAGTGGGGTGTAGTACCATTGGTGGAGCATTTTGTATGCATTTTCTTTTATTAATACACATGTGGAACTCTTTGCTATTCCTTCAAATATGTTATCCCACTGCTCTTGATCTAGTTCTCCCAGCTCCTCTTCCCACCCCGTCCTCAATTTGGGCTTTATCTCCAATTCCTGTTTACCTTCTGCAAGTATGCTGTATACTTTGGAGATTAGACCCTTTTTGTCCTCCCCCATGAGGCACAAATCCTCAAATGTTGTAAAGTCGCTATACGGACCTGTCCTCTGTATGTGATCCCTCAATTGAAGATACCTAAAAAAGGCCGAATCAGGGAGGCCATAGTCTCTCTTTACTTCCTCAAACGTCTTAATAGCGTTGTTTGCCCATAGATCTTGTACCCTTATGATATCTGCCTTGCTCCAGTCTTTAAACGCTGTTGGTTCCGTGCCCGGGATAAAGCTAATATTGTCAAATAGTGGTGTCATCTGAGATTTGTAGGTGGATAGCCCATGTTTAAGTTTCAATGAGTCCCACATGGTTAGCGAGTGTGTGATAGATTCCAGGGGCACCCTCAAAGCTGGTCTTTCTTTTTTTGTTAACCACAGTATCATTTCTATGGATGACCCAAATATCACATCGGACTCAATTTCCACCCACTTTTTCTTCTGTTTATGTGCGTGCCAGTGAACCAGCTGGCTTACATGTGCCGCTTGAAAATATTGCCACAAGTGTGGCAGAGCTAGCCCTCCTGACTGTTTGGATCTATATAGTGTGGGCAGCTTTATTCTCGCTTTTTTGTTATTCCATATGAATTTTGTGATTGCTTTCTGCAGCTCATGCATGTCCCTGGCTCTGACCTGTACTGGAAGTGTGTGGAAAAGGTACAATATTCTTGGCAATAAGTTCATTTTGATAGCATTTATTCTACCCATCCACGATATATGATATCTGGACCATTCTTCTAATTCTTTTTTCAGCGTTTTTATTAGTGGTGGGTAGTTGGTCTCATATATAGTGTTGGGTGTGTTAGTCAACCATATTCCCAAGTACTTTATGGCCTGTGTCTTCCACGCGAAATCAAAGTTTATTTTTATTAGCTTTAGTTGTTCCTGAGAGAGGTTTATATTTAGGGCTTCGGATTTTTCGTTATTTATTTTAAACCCCGATAGTTTCTGGAACTCTGACAGGTTACTAAATAAGTTTGGGAGTGAGGTGAAGGGTTTTGAAATGGTTAACAATATGTCATCGGCGAACAATGCCAGTTTGTATTCTTTTTGTTTGACCCTAATCCCCCCGATATCTGCGTTCGCCCTGATTTGGGCTGCTAACGGTTCTATCGCCAATGCGAACAATAGGGGTGACAGGGGGCAGCCTTGTCTTGTGCCATTTCTTATGTGGATTTTCTCGGTCTGCATATTAATATAGGATACTTTAGCTGTGGGTTCTCCATATACAGTAGTGATGTAACCGCATTCATAAATTTGCCTTTTACCTCAAATGCTCGAAGTGTCTCAAACATATATCACCAATCAATGCAATCAAAAGCCTTTTCGGCGTCTAAAGATAGTAGCATTGAAGGCGTTTTATTGTGTTTGGCTATCTGGATTAAGTCAATTGTTCTTTGAGTATTATCCGATGGTAAATTTTTTAATGATCTTGAACATAGACAAATAAAATCTCACAAACATCCGTGTTTTTTGTGTGTGTTATGAGTAAAACTCATGCCCCAATATGCAACAGGAAACTGCTCTGCTTAGCTTGTACTGCTCTTCTCACACGATCACAGGATCACCTTGTCATGGGTCCTCCTGAATGAGTGTCACCTCTTAGAGAGTCATCCTGCAACCAGAGGCCTCGCAGCGTTCCGGTCAGGAACGTCCCTAGTCATTAGGGTAAAGTACACACTCCTCCGGCATAGGGCATCTAGATAGTTTCCACATCACTTCTCAGCAGCACGTCACCGTGATGAAATTAGTGTGTCTGAAGAAATGCGTAGGGTGACATGTTGAAGACAAAATTTAAGGCAGAAAGACGCACGAACAAACAACAACTGAAGACAGCTGCAGTAAAGGCCTGGCAAAGCATCACAAAGGAGGAAACCCAGCGTTTGGTGATGTCCATGCATTCCAGAAAGCAGTCATTGCCTGCAAAGGATTCTCGACAAAGTATTAAAAATGAACATTTTATTTATGATTTTGTTAATTTGTCCAATTACATTTGAGCCCCTGAAATAAGGGGACTGTATGAAAATGGTTGCAATTCCTAAATGTTTCATACAATATTTTTGTTCAACCCCTTGGATTAAAGCTGAAAGTATTCACTTCTATTGCATCTCGGTTGTTTCATTTCAAATCCATTGCGGTGGCGTACAGAGACAAAATGATGAAAATGGTGTCGGTGTCCAATTATTAGCAAGGGGTACCCTCCTACCACTCTCCCCGGGGGGGCCTAATCACCTACCACATTGCAGTCACCTTCATCATCACACCCCATAACCCCAACATACCAAACAACCGCTCTATGAGAACAGCCCTATAAGCCAAAAATGACTAATAGAACTATGGGCTAATGTCTCCCCAATATACATAATTACAAGCATTTAGGCAGTGATCACAGGATCACCTTGTCATGGGTCCTCCTGAATGAGTGTCACCTCTTAGAGAGTCATCCTGCAACCAGAGGCCTCGCAGCGTTCCGGTCAGGAACGTCCCTAGTCATTAGGGTAAAGTACACACTCCTCCGGCATAGGGCATCTAGATAGTTTCCACATCACTTCTCAGCAGCACGTCACCGTGATGAAATTAGTGTGTCTGAAGAAATGCGTAGGGTGACATGTTGAAGACAAAATTTAAGGCAGAAAGACCCACGAACAAACAACAACTGAAGACAGCTGCAGTAAAGGCCTGGCAAAGCATCACAAAGGAGGAAACCCAGCGTTTGGTGATGTCCATGCATTCCAGAAAGCAGTCATTGCCTGCAAAGGATTCTCGACAAAGTATTAAAAATGAACATTTTATTTATGATTTTGTTAATTTGTCCAATTACATTTGAGCCCCTGAAATAAGGGGACTGTATGAAAATGGTTGCAATTCCTAAATGTTTCATACAATATTTTTGTTCAACCCCTTGGATTAAAGCTGAAAGTATTCACTTCTATTGCATCTCGGTTGTTTCATTTCAAATCCATTGCGGTGGCGTACAGAGACAAAATGATGAAAATGGTGTCGGTGTCCAATTATTAGCAAGGGGTACCCTCCTACCACTCTCCCCGGGGGGGGCCTAATCACCTACCACATTGCAGTCACCTTCATCATCACACCCCATAACCCCAACATACCAAACAACCGCTCTATGAGAACAGCCCTATAAGCCAAAAATGACTAATAGAACTATGGGCTAATGTCTCCCCAATATACATAATTACAAGCATTTAGGCAGTGATTTGCATATCATTGGAGACCGTCAGCACAAGCAATGGTTATATACAGTAGTATAAAGTAAACTTAAACATTCATTAAATCAACATCAAAGATTGCTGAAGTTTCAATCCCTAGAGAGACATTCTGCATGGGTGCATATTATGTATACACACCAGCCATTTAACAGAAGAAAGGCAACAAACTGAAAGGTGGGCATTAACCATTGCCAGGAAATAGTGTAGTTTGGAACAAACATAGAAAGACTCAGAAGACCCTCCAGAGTGTCACACAAAACATATTCCCAATAAAAACACAACATACGTAAGGAAACTTACAGTTTGTGCTCACACTGAAGATACAGGTAAGGCAGAATTGATACAAGTAATCAAAGAGACGTCCAGGATGTTATATACACAGAAAAAGGAAACATAGCTACATCACACTATACTGGAAATATTGTATATGCATTAAGTGTACACAAAAAAGTTTGATTTTATGAATCTAAATCACTTGTATAATCATGTACTGTAGCTACAGCCAAGAAACTAAACACTTACAATAAAAAAATAAATAAAGGGAAGCATGTCGTAAGTAATAAATAGAAACAAATGGGCCATACAAATTTATGCAACCATAAATTATCAAATAATGTGGAGAAGAAAGAGCACACACAAGACTAATGGAGAGTTAAATAAACATCAATCTGTATTAAGTCATCAGAGCTACTACACAGGTAACGTGGCAGGACTCAAGGTCCTTTCCTCAGACCCAACACAGACCTTGAGTCCTGAAACATTACCTGTGTATTAGCTCTGATGACTTTAAATACAGGGAGCCGGCGCCTCCAATGGGGAAAAGTAAAAATCTGACCAAATATAAAGTCCAATCGGGGATGGCAAGCAATCCTGAGGGGAATCTTCAATGAAGTCTCACGAGGATAACAAACACACATATAAAACAAAGACAAAAAAGAAAAATCATAGTGTAACTCAAAAAACAAAACACTGAAAAGATGAACTAAAGGATTATTACAAATTTAATATGCAATTAATAAAAAAAAAACAACAAACAAATGTCCGTTGGGCTAAAGACACTAATGAAGCAATATCATCCAGTAGGGGTAAAATTAGAATCCTACTTACAGCAAAGCTGAGTTAATAAAACCCATAGAATAGCTGTCCTTTGAACCAGACCGGGAACCTCTGCTGATGAAAATGACACGACCTCCAGGACTCCACACTACCGGAACAACCACTGCTGCCGCACACACGGACCCACAAGGTCAGTAGGAAGTGCCACACGGTTGATCCGCAACTCCACGCTGCTGAGGCAAACACCGACGCCGCGCACACAGACCCGCTGGTCACGCAGTCCCCATTACTTTTCCCCATTGGAGGTGCCGGCTCCCTGTATTTATAGTTTCTGTCGATTCGTCTTAATCTTGTTTTGCCTAGGCAGCCTCAACTTTATGTTTAAAGTTTTGTTTGGTAATCACTGTAATTTATATTGTTACTGTACTGTATTGTAAGCAATAGCGCTGATCACACTTTCTCTCCCTTTTTGTTTGTAAAGCTCTGATGACTTAATACAGATTGAGGTTTATTTAACTCTCCATTAGTCTTGTGTGTGCTCCTTCTTTTCCACATTATTTGCCAGTCTTTGGATCCAGCTTTGGGACGGCAGGATCATCAGGAGGTAAGCACCACAAGCATAATATGTTTTTCTATTTTTTTCAGCAGTGGTGTGCCACTTATACCTACTTTTGTTCTGCAACCATAAATTATGTTAATCACGACCCAATGGCATCTCTGGAATCAATGTCTACGGAATTCAGAGAAGACATCCAGACAAGTCAAGGTTTAATTAGATGTAGTCAATGTTATTGCACCCATTTTCATGCTGTACAGTGTAAGGAGAAATTAATCTATTCTGTCTCTGGCGGTTCATGCTTGCAAATATTTAGTCAAAGTTTTTTTTGCTCAGTAACTGCTTCAGTAACATCTTAGGCCTCAGAACCAACAGTTGGATTTTAGGGAGAATGAAGTCAGTCTTATTTCTGATGGCCTAGGCATGTAAGGGGTAAACTTTCGTCATGGAAGGGGTTTACTTTAGACACGTAATGGGTTAATTTTTGTTTCAGTAAAAATGTCTACTGTTCTAGTATATACTGTAAATGATTGTGTGTTTCAGACAGCTTTCTTTCTCCTTTCAGTGACTGTTTCATGCTTCCGCACACTTCCTCTTTTCCTTAGTTAAGTCAGGTTGCTGTCACTCAAAAGCTCCAGTGACTAGCTTGTGAAGCCCCCACCCCGACCCCCCTCCCCCCCCCCATAATCTGAGATATAAGCTTTGTCTTGGGAGCAGGAGGGCAGACCCTCACCCATGGCCGACCTAATGGTGAGTTTGTTTTGTCTTGCATGCGGGACAATATAATCACAGAAATACATCTACATGTACCAGGCATCTGCTCTATGATGGGGTCCCCTAGCTGACTGTGTGCAGTATCCTGCCTGCTAAAACTGTCCTCAGTTAAGTATTTCAATAAACAATATTTGACTAACAATTGGTGTGGGTGTGTCCATATGTTTACTCGTGGGTGACATCGACAATGCAAACAAGCATTTCTATCAGTGCATTTTGAATAAGTATTTCCTGTCACCACGTACAGTATGTAATTTAGGCCATGTGTAATCAAAATGATCATGCACATTCTGGCAGTAATTGCCATTGACTTGAAAGGCAGTTACAGCAAAATTGGAAGCAATATTGTGCATTGCGCTTTGATGAATCTAAGCCATAGCTCACAGGTCCATTCTATTCATTTGCAAATCATGTGATAACACGTTAATTAAAACACACACCAGTGTATAATGAATTATCATGCTATAACAAGTTCAATAATGTTACCTACATTTTTACATCCAAGGCAACTCTATATACCTCTTTCAGCAGAATTCAAGTTTAGATTAACACTGAATTTAGGGTAGTCAATGTCAGTTTTATCTAACCCAGGGGTCTCCAAACTAAGTCCTCTAAGTCCTCAAGAGCCGCCAACAGGCCAGCTTCTATGGATATCCCTATTTCAACACAGGTGGCTCAATCAGTGGCCAAGTCAAAGACTGAGCCACTGATTGAGGCACCTGTTCTGAAACCGGGATATCCATAAAAGCTGGCCTGTTGGCGGCTCTTGAGGACTGAGTTTGGAGACCCCTGAACTAACCCATCCTTCATATTTCTTCCTTTTTAATAACAAAAGAGTGGAGGTGCCAACAGCTCTTTACCAAGAATAGGATCTGAACTGGGTTTGTGCATATTGGCCAATGTCTCAATATAGATCTTTTGATTAAGCTGGAAGCTGTGGAATGTATGCTGGGGATGCAAAAGTGTGTAGAAGTGCCTAACCACCCACCGCTTGGCACCTACTCAAATTGATATTTTAAAACAAGATGCCCAACTAATATATTTTCCTATAAAAAAAATTTAATATTAAAATAAAAAATATATGTATTTGAAAGGTGTATTGTTTCATTAGCATTAAAACAATACAACCCTATTTTTCTCAATACCGAGTAAATTAACTGTATTTTTATGACATTTATGAATTTACACTTTACAGATGTATTTAATTTGGCTTAGTAGCTTTAAAATATGCATTACTATTCCTGGTTGTCCAATAAAAAAATAACACCAATTATACAAAGTCCATGTTTATAGTGTGCATTTAAAATGTTTATATATAAGAACATTATTATGCATGATGTAGAAACTTTGGGCAAATTATTCTTCTACTTAAGGTGGAAGTCACACCTGGGACCAAAGTGTACTAATGTCAGTGTTAGCAATATTTTTATTGCAGCAAATGCAAATGATTAACGGCTTAAATATGGCACTTTTTTTATCACCTGCTCCGGGCTGGCATTAGCCCTATCTTGCCTTTGCGTACAAAGGCCAATATTTAGCAAGATAACCTAAACTAACTTAAAATAGGTGATAAAATATTATGTTAAATATAATATGGTACATATTAAGCCCTAAATAGACCAAGTGGTCAAATCGTCATGGGTTTCCATGACTAGCTGACCACAAAGGGCTATAAAGTGGTTTATATCAACAATAAACTACACTACCTACCACACTTGGCCACCTTAGTGGCTAGGAAAGCATTGCCATGCAATTCATACAAATGTCAGAACATGGCACATGATGTGAAAACCTGTTTTACGTTGTTTTAGGCATGATTTCCCACATTGTCTGACGACTGCTTTGTCTTAATCCTCTTCAGGTATGCACACCTCAAGGAGGAGGTGAGGGCAGCAGGGCACTTTAACAACTTGTTCCTGGTGCTGTGTCAGTGGATATTACTGCTGCCACCATTGGCAGGGCAACAGCGTTTGGGGCCTCCATACAGCAATGGCCTGATTTATGAGACCAAGCACCTAGTCAGCACAATTAGTTAGCAAGTTGCTTGAAATTTTGTACTGCTCTGTGTTCAGCAGTTGCATTAGCGTATTTTGTTTTCAGCAGTTGCATTAGCATATTTTGTTCTACAGTATGGTAGCTTGCAGTTGTCTCTTAAGTAATTTAACATTTTCTTTCTTGATGTGAAGCAGCTCTCTTTGTAGATCAGTTTTTCTTTTGTGTGCACACATGGTTTCATTCAGATGAGCTACAGTATGTCCTCATGAATGACATTTAGTTTCCGCATTAGTTGCTTCAGGTGTAATACTTGTGAAGCATGTACTGTAAGTGTCTTGCTTCTGTTGACATAGCCAGTTGTAGTTGACCTTGATATGGAGCTGGCTGTTGATGAGACACAGGTGTTTCTTCAGCCATAACTTCCATTGGCACTGGCTCTACATGAGGGCCACTTGCTCTGCAGAAGCTGCGGCTGGTAGTGGTGGAATTTTCGTCTTCCTTCAAAGAAGGCATTAGAGGACATTAGGAATGCTGTGGTGTCTCACTCCATGAGTAATCTTGAAAAAGTTGAGATAGATGTAATGATACACATTTGGACTACAGTTTGTACACAAAAGTTACTTTGGATTTGAAGTGAAGAATACCATCAATGATGATAATGTATTTATATGCAATTCTATGTTTTATTTTTTAGGTTATATGTGGATTCACATCTATTATCTAAAAGTTGAAGACAATGTTTTGGGATTTGCCATGGCATAGAGTATATTAGGCTATAATATTTTAGGCAAAATAGTTTGGCAACATATTTCACACTTCCTATATCTGTCACCTGCCTGTCAATGATTTTTTGCTATATACATTATATTTTAATAGGATTTTTTCATATAGTTCACAGGTAAGTTTGTGTACTATTTTTACCTGCTTGCTCTTCTTGGGATTGGGGTATCCCATTGTCTCGGACACACTGGATCCCAAACACAATATCCTTATGGATGACACTTTTTAGATGCTCTTCAAAGGGGGTGTTTGTTAGTCAGGAGTGGTCCTCCAACCATCCCGGTCCTGTATGATTCTTTCATTTTAAATGAGAATATCTTTTTGTAACGGTGTTTCCCTCAGGGCCCTTCTGATCTTGACCCCTATGTGAGAAACTTCCCCAGTTACATGTCGGTGTAGTGTGGTGCACCTGCTGGCTCACAGGACTCCTGAGTCTCCCGCTTGTTGGTATTGGGGATTTCACCATGACAGGCGTCTGAGGTAGTGTGCTGAGTCCTACTCACATTTGGTACAGCACCTCCATCCCATCCAGATCCCCATGATAGCAGGGAGGAGTTTCTGAAAGGGAACTCCTGGGTGCACCTTCTCCCTGAGTAACTCCACTCACAGGCAAGAAGGGTCTTTTCATGGGCATCTTTATTAGCATGTCGTGTGGCAGACTGCCCATCACAGCGGCCGAATCTTAGCCGCACATCTTGTAGTGGCACTCCATTCAGAAGGTTCCTCCTGACTCTTTAATCAAGTTGTCTTTCCACCTCTCCCCTAAGGGAGAACACCAGCTGTGCCAGAGCCCTGGACACAGTGTGTAATCAGATTGTCCCTTTGCCACTCTGACAGACAGACTTGAACTGCTGCAGACACTTAGGATAAACACCTTGACTGAACTCCAACTCTGAACCACTAACTTTAGGAAGTGCTGTGCAATTTGTAGGCTCCAGAAAGACCCACCTCAGTGTCACTAACAGTGGACACAAAGCATGCTGTCACTTCCTTTCTACATATGTTTCACGCTGTGCAGCCCATAGACCAGGCCAGTCCCCTGTACTGAGGTGGGATGTTGAATATACACACTGACAGCAGAGGGAGCGGGTCCGGGATGTGGTTGTAGCGTGGCCAGACCTGGATTAAGATTTAGAATAGTCGTTGTACTTGCCGAGTTCAGGAGTATAGAGAGTTCCGTAGTTAAATCCGTGTCCGTGTCCAAGGGTCTGAGAGGTAAGAATCGTAATGGGTAAGCCGAAGTCGGGAGCCAGAGAGGTAAGTCAGAAAAGCCGGTTCAAATCTGTGGAGTAAAGACAAACAGGAGCACGACACAGTATCCAGGCTACACAGGAAGCAAGGAGCTATGCAGAGCAAGGAAGTGAAGGCAAAGCAGGATATTTAAAGCGACAGTGACCAATCCGGACGATGGGCATGGCGGAGGCGTGTCGAGGAGCTGTTCATGAGTGGCTGAGAGACCAGGAAATAGTAGAGCCCAGCTGAGAGTCTGTAACACCAGTGCCAGAATCCAAGATGGCGATGGCAGAGTTCAAGGTATGCACTGGGCGGCGGCATGGATAGCGACGGGGGGCAGGGGCAGCAGCCGCTGCAGTACTGGTAGTGGGTAAGGAGGGGTCACGCCGCAAGGGACGTGGCCCCCGATTCCTTACAGTACCCCCCTTCAGGATCGACCTCAGGACGATCCATCCAAGGCTTCTGTGGAAATTTCTTGTGGAAGCGGTCCAAGAGAACTGGAGCATGGATGTCCTCCTTGGGTACCCAAGAGCGTTCCTCTGGGCCATAACCCTTCCAGTGAACAAGGAATTGTATCTTTCCTCTGGATACACGAGAATCCATGATTGTCTGGATTTCGAATTCAGGTTGTCCTTGGACCGTGACTGGTTTGGGTCTATGGGTCTTAGCAGGGAACCGTTTGCTCTGGACAAATGGCTTGAGAAAGGAAACGTGGAATACGTTTGGAATCCTCATGGTAGATGGAAGTTGCAGACGGAAAGCCATAGGATTGATTTGTTCCTGGGTCAGAAAAGGCCCTAAGAATCGGGGTGTCAATTTCGGGGTCGGAGACTTCAACTTGATGTTCTTGGATGAAAGCCAAACTCGGTCCCCTGGCTTGTAATTAGGGGCCTGTTGACGACGGTGGTCTCCCTGAGACTTGAATTTCTGAGCGGCGATAAGAAGCGCGGACTGAATCTTGATCCATGACTTCTGAAGAGTAGTTACCCGTTTATCAGCCGCTGGCACTCCTATTGGAATGTTTGAGATTGGCAGTCGACTTGGGTGGAAACCATAATTCACGAAGAACGGGGTTTCTTGCGTGGATTCATTACGAAGTGAATTGGTTGCAAATTCTGCCCAAGGTAGCAGGTCAACCCAATTATCCTGGGAGTCGGAAATAAAACACTGTAGGTATTGTTCCATCGTTTGATTTAGTCTTTCTGTTTGCCCATTAGTCTGGGAGTGATAGCCTGACGAGAAGGATAGCGCCATGCCAAGCCTCTTGGAGAAAGCCCACCAAAATTTCGATATAAATTGCGTGCCTCGGTCCGAGACTAAGGATGTAGGTATCCCATGGATGCGAAACACCTCCTTGGTGAAGATATCAGCTAGGGTGGGCGAGGAGGGAAGTCCTTTGAGTGGAACAAAGTGGGCCTGTTTTGAAAAACGGTCAACGATGACCAAAATGGTATTCATCCCTCTGGAAGGGGGTAGATCCACAATGAAATCCATTGAAATATGTGATGATGGACATTCAAGTACTGGCAAGGGCATGAGCAAGCCTGAGGGTCTTTGATGAAGAGTCTTGTTTTGTGTGCATACTGGACAAGCACTAGTAAATTCATGAACCATCTTTGCCAAATTAGGCCACCAAAAAGTACGCTTGATAAGATCCAAAGTTCTTTTGAAGCTAGGATGGCCGGCTGAACGGACAGAGTGGCCCCATTCTAATATCTTTTGATGAAACCTGGGTGCAGCATAAAGAGTTCCTTCCGGTACCCCTAGACCACTCGGAATTTGTGTTTGAGCTTCAACGATCTTTTCGAGAATGTCAAATGAGTTGGCGAAAATTATAAACTTAGAGGGTACGATAGTTTCAGAGGTTTCTTCGGATCTTTCCTCAGGAGAAAATTGTCGGGACAAGGCATCAACTTTTGTGTTCTTAGAACCGGGAATATAAGACAGAGTATAATTAAATCTTGAGAAAAATAGTGCCCAATGGGCTTGACGAGACCCCAGACGACGTGCATTTTCGATATAAAGAAGATTTTTATGATCGGTCAATATAGAAATAGGTTCGCGGGAACCTTCCAGGAGATGTCGCCATTCCTGTAAGGCCATGTTGATAGCCAAGAGCTCTCTATTGCCAATATCATAGTTCTTTCCAGCGGGCGAAAACTTCTTTGAAAAAAAACCACATGGATGAAGCTTATCTTGAGGGAAGAATCTCTGGGACAGGATGGCGCCTGCACCACAATCAGACGAATCAACTTCTAAAGTAAAAGGAAGACTAACAATGGGTGCCGAGACGAAAGCTTGTTTCAGGGTTTCGAAGGACGAGACGGCCTGCTGAGGCCATACAGACGGTCAGCTCCCTTCTTGGTAAGGGCTGTAATGGGAGCCACAGTGGTGGAAAAATTTTGGATGAGTTTCCTTTAGTAATTGGAGAAGCCCAAAAAACGCTGGATGGCTTTGATAGAGTTGGGCTGAGGCCAATCCAAAACAGCCTTAAGTTTTTCAGGGTCCATTGAAAATCCTTTATCTGAAATTATGTAGCCTAAGAAGGCAATAGAGGTTTGATGAAAAAGATATTTCTCGAGCTTAGCGTAGAGATTATTGACACGAAGGCGAGCGAGAACGAGCCTGGTATGCTGGACATGATCTTGAAGATTTTTAGAAAAAATTAGGATATTGTCCAGATAGATGATTATGAAAGAGTTGAGAACTTCACGGAAGATTTCATTCATAAAATCCTGAAAAACAGCAGGAGCATTGCCTAAGCCGAAGGACATTACAAGATACTCGTAGTGGACGCTTCTGGTGTTGAAGGCAGTCTTCCATTCATCGCCTTCTCAGATGCGAACAAGATTGTACGCTCCTAGGAGGTCTAGCTTGGAAAAAATCTTTGCCCCTTGAAGCCTATCAAAATGTTCGGAGATCAGCAGAAGGGGGTATCGAGTCTTGACTGTGATGAGATTGAGCCCTCGGTAATCAATGCATGGTCTCAGGGATCCGTCTTTCTTTTTGACAAAAAAGAAACCGGCACCAGCGGGGGACGAAGAATTATGAATGAATCATTTTTCAAGGTTTTCTTTGATGTATGCCGCCATGGCTTCAGTTTCAGGGAGAGACAAGGGGTAGGACTTACATTCCGGAAGAACAGCACCGGGAACCAAATCAATGGGGAAATCATAAGGTCTGTGAGGAGTAGAACCTCCGATTGTGTCTTGCTAAACACGTCGATGAAATCCGCATATGCTTCAAGAAGAGCGGAATCATTAGCCGGGGGCGTTTCCACTCCCGCGAGGACTGTGGTAGGAGAAATGACCGGCAATGGTGAGGTGTCTGACTCTGGCTCCCACTGAATTGTCTTGCCATCCCTCCAATCAATGCATGGGTTGTGCTGCTGTAGCCAGGGTAATCCTAGGTAGCTGGAACAGCAGGAGAGTGCATCACGTCAAAGGATATGATTTCGGTGTGAGTACCGGCAGAAAGGGTGAGAGGAAGAGTCTCTAACGTGATGAAGGCAGGTTGCAAAGGATGACCATCAATAGCCTCGAGGCCAATCGGTGATTTCTTAGCGATGAGCGGAATCTTGTTATGAGTAGCAAAATCTTGATCCACAAAGTTACCACCGGAACCTGAATCAAGAAAAGCAGCGGTGGTTACGAGAAAATTCGGACCTTCAAGTGAGACTGGAAGCATAATTCTCTTAGGGAGTTCCTCTTCAGAGATAGGGTGAGAAGATATTGACCCCAAAATGAGTCCCTCTTGCCCCATTGGTCGTGTTTGTTCTTTGGGCCTTAAAGGACAAGAACGTACCGTATGCTCAAGAGATCCACAGTAGTAGCAAAGGCCCTCATTCCGGCGACAAGCCCTTTCGGCAGTCCATCAGGGATTCTATTGGCAGTCCTGTCGGTATTACGGAACTCTTGACTGGCAATCTGCATGGGTTCCACAGTGTCTAGAACAGGACAAATAGCTGGGAAGGATCTGGGAAGAATAGGGTCAGTAGAGAAAATTCTGGGACGCTGGCGTTCATGACGGCTCTGTTGAAGGCACTGATCAACTCGTATGCATAGTGCGATCAATTCCTCCAATCCCTGGGGCCTGGGCTGAACTGCAAGTTCATCCTTTACAGAGTCGGACAAACCTTGCCAAAACACAGCAATAAAGGCTTCTTGGTTCCAATGCGCCTCCGCCGCGACAGTCCGGAATTCCAATGCGTATTTGGCTACGGACCTACGACCTTGAGACAATTCAACAAGAGAAGCAGCAGCAGTATCTCTGCGGGCGGGAATATCGAATACCTGCTGGAATTCTTGGCGGAAGAGCTGGTTATCCTGGGTGACTTTTGCACGCAACTACCAAGTGGGAGAGGCCCATGCCAAGGCGTCCCCTGTTAAAAGAGAGTAAACATAGGCTACCTTGGTGCGTCTGGTGGGGAACAGGCTGGGAGAAATCTCAAACTGTATTTCACATTGGTTCAAAAACCCACGACAGGCTAGAGGGTCACCCGCATATGCTTTAGGCGTAGGAATCCTGCGCGGCTTGGGCCGGAATAGGCTGTAGTGAAAGCTGGGAAAGCTGTTGTACCAGGCTTGTGATCTGAGTTCCCAAAGTATCAATGCAATGCGCAAGTCCCCTGATTAGTTGGCCCACCTCAGTCAGGTCTGTTTCTGTTGGGCTCTGCATAATGTCACGCTGTGCAGCCCATAGACCAGGCCAGTCCCCTCTACTGAGGTGGGATGTTGAATATACACACTGACAGCAGAGGGAGCGGGTCCGGGATGTCGTTGTAGCATGGCCAGCCTGGATAAAGATTTAGAATAGTCGTTGTACTTGCCGAGTTCAGGAGTATAGAGAGTTCCGTAGTTAAATCTGTTTCCGTGTCCAAGGGTCTGAGAGGTAAGAATCATGATGGGTAAGCCGAAGTCGGGAGCCAGAGAGGTAAGTCAGACAAGCCGGTTCAAATCTGTAGGAGTAAAGACAAACAGGAGCACGACACAGTATCCAGGCTACACAGGAAGCAAGGAGCTATGCAGAGCAAGGAAGTGAAGGCAAAGCAGGATATTTAAAGCGACAGTGACCAATTCGGACGAGGGGCATGGCGGAGGCGTGTCGAGGAGCTGCTTGTGAGTGGCTAAAGGACCAAGAAATAATAGAGCCCAGCTGAGAGTCCTTAACACCAGTGCCAGTATCCAAGATGGCGACGGCAGAGTTCAAGTTATGCACTGGGCGGCGGCATGGGTAGCGACGGGGGGCAGGGGAAGCTGCCGCTGCAGTACTGGTAGTGGGTAAGGAGGGGTCACGCCGCAAGGGACGTGGCCCCCGATTCCTTACAATATGATACATCACAGGGTTTGAGGGCAAACCTCCATGATAACTACTGGCAACCCTGCCATCTTAACAGGAGTTACTGCTCAGTATGAGAGAGATCTGTACACCAATTTTACACATGGCTACATTTTATTACAGTGTTATATTGTTCTTGGGAAGACACCAACACTGTTTACAACATCTGCTATCCCTCTCCACAGGCAATTTTTGGATCCAATCATGATCTTGCATGCCAGGCTACCAGTAATCTGATCATACACAATTAATATTTTCTTGACAAGGACCTGATTTTCATTATCTGAAAACTTCAAGTTCCATTGCCGCTACCTCTCTGCAACACCTGTGCCATCTGCAGGCTGCAATGTTGCTCCCACTGAGGTTTGCTCCCTCTGTCTTGCTGAAATCTCCTCCATGCCCCCTGCCCTATCACCCTCTCCTCTCCCATCCTCCCTCCCAGTCTTCCTAACTTGGCCCAACCGTTGTCTCACATGGGTCTCACCGCTTCTAATCTCCTCCCCACCACTCCTCACTCCTCCACTCCTCCACAACCACTCCTCCACTCCTCACACTTCTGCCCCCCACTCATCTTTTCCTCACTCCTCCACCCACCACTTCTCCATTCCTCACTCCTCCACCAATTATCCTCTGCTTCTCATTGGCCAATCACTTTTTCACTCCTAAATCCTCCGCCACCACTCCTCCGCTCCTCACTCCTCTGACCACCATTCATCCAATCCTCACTCCTCTGCCAAGAAGCACTCCTCATATGGTCTCCACTTACTCCATTCTCCTCCATCTTTTACACTCTCAAACTGCACACTGCTCAACACAATCACACAACAAACAGCAAGACATCAATAAACAACTTACAAAGTACAGGAAATGAAACAGTCAAGCATGCACACACTTAGACACAGATAAACAGCCAACAAATAGGACAAGACAACGCAAGCAGATATCACATAAATTGCATGAAAACACAAATAAATCTTTAACTCCTTGTAGCCTAGCGTGTCCTTTATAATTCCCAACATTAGTGTGTAATTAAAGCATGGGTTTATATAGTTTGCTACATAGGATAGTCTTGCAATGTTTTGCCACCATTTTACCAATGATCACATCTTTTTCCGTCATTTTAACGGTCATACGACAGCAACACAATTTTTAACATAATTTCCCAGGTCACACTGACATTTCAACCGCTTGAAATGTTAATGTTTATCTACATATTTTTGTGGTATGAACTAGAGATGGCGGAACCAGTCCAAATTCGTTTTCAGAAATTTCACAGGGTTATCCATTCACAATCCAATCTGTGAGTTAAAATACATCATCAAATTGTTCCAAAAATGAATCTGCGGTGATTATTTAAAATTCCTCCATGAGGCTTGTTTCATGGATTTCAAATAATCCGTCATCGGTTTAACGTAAATCCAACAGAACAGTGTTATTTCTATTTCGTTGTTGTATTGTAAGAAAAAAGAACGAAGGATTAAACTGCCGTAGTAAATGTAAAAAATCTGCCAGTTGATTAATCCGTTGTTCAAAATCACAACCGGAACTACATCATGCAATGCGGCCACACCCAATTATCTGCCAAACGATTTGCAGAGAGAGGAGAGGATGAGACAGGAGCCTGATAGGTTGACGGAGACAGAGACAGAGGCAGAGAGAGAGGCACACGCACACCAAACACAAGGCAGACACACACACACACACAACACAAGGCAGACACACAGATAAACATTTTTTTCTTCTATTTGGTTAAAATATTATTTTCTCTTATTTTTTTAATTTGTTAATTTTGTTTTATTTTCTTATTATGAGTGGTGGTAGTCAGAACAGGAGGGGCTCGCCCTTTGCCCCCCCCCCCTCCCTCCATGAGACTGAAGAGGAGATCATCATCAACTGTTTTAGCTCAGTTGGCAGTGCGGGCAGAACAGCCTTAGCAGTGGTTGATGTACCAGAGACTGTACCAGGCACTGGAGTAGGCATAGAACAAACCTTGGTTGAAAGCATAACTCAAGAACCATCTGTCCCTGTACCTACTCAGCCTGTGTAATGAGAACAAGTTGTTTTGGAAAGTAGCCCAGTTTTAGAGGTAATAACATTGATCTGGCTCTTTTTGGGGATTATTTGTTTGAAACTCTGATCTCAGTGTCACCTTTGTCCCCTGCTATTTCCTCATTGTCTTTGACCTCAAAACTTTTCTAAAGTGTAAAAAAATCCCCCAAAAGTTAAAATCATAGTTTAAACAATTAAAGTTAATCATGTTTTAAAAAGTTATTTAAATTTTAATTGTTGTGTTACGTTGTTAATCATGGTTACTATTACTATTCAAGGGAAGGCTTCTTTAATTGCCGTTGATTGCAATCACATCAATCATAGACTGTTCATGTAATGGCTCATTTTTAATTGTGAAATTAGATTAATAATGGTTTTCTATTTCAAGTCTGTGTTATTGGCCATTGTTTCAAATTCATATATAATATACTAGCTGAGAGACCCGGCGTTGCCCGGGAATCACACTGTTCCCCCCCCACACACACTGTCCCCCCCCACACACACTGTCCCTCCCCCACACACACTGTCCCACCCCACACACACTGTCCCCCCTCCCCCACATACTGTCCCCCCCTCACACACACACACACACACACACACTGTCCCCCCCCTCCCCCACACACACACTGCCCACCCTTCCCCACACACACAGACTGTCCCCCCTCCCCCACACACACACTGTCCTCCCCCACACACACAGACTGTCCCCCCCTCCCCCACACACACACTGTCCCCCCCACACACAAACACTGTCCCCCCCCCCACACACACACACACTGTCCCCCCCACCCACACGTAGGCCGCGGCCTGTAGAGGGTCTGCGGTTGCGGAGGGAGATCTGTGGCGTCTGTCCCGGTCCGCGGCCCGTAGAGGGTGTGCGGTAGCGGGAGGGAGATGTGTGTCGTGCGCTGGCTTTCAGAAGAGCTCCGTGCGGGCCGCTGCCGAAGTGAGTAGGTAGCCGGTGGCGATGTTGTTTAGCGGGAGATGGGAGGGGCGCGGTAGCGGGAGGGAGTTCTGTGGCGTGCGTCCCGGTCCGCGGGCCGTAGAGGGTGTGCGGTAGTGGGAGGGAGATCTGTGGCGTGCTGGTCGGTCCGCGGGCCGTACAGTGTGTGAGGTAGCGGGAGGGCGATCGGTGCCGATGGTGTTTGACTGTAGGCCGCGGCATGTAGAGGGTGTGCGGTTGCGGAGGGAGATCTGTGGCGTGGACCGGGGGGGGGGCGAGGGTGGTGTTTTGAAGAAGCAGTCTGCAGTGTTTGGTGTTGTATGAATGTTGTGTGAATGTGTGTGTGTGCAGTGTCTGCAGTGTTTGGTGTTGTGTGAATGTGTGTGTGTGCAGTGTTTGGTTTTATTGTGCGTTGTGTGTAGGTGTTGTGTGTAGCTGATTCTGTACCTGATTGGACAGTCTGTGGTAGCAGACGGTGAGGGTTTTGATAGCTGTGAAGCGTGGCCCCAGAGCAGTGAAGGTTGAGGATTAGAGGATTAGGTGCTGCAAATGCAAAGCGTTCCCAAAGCTCAGTGAGGGGTGGGACAGTGTGGAAGTATTAGCTCAGTGAGGGGTGGGACAGTGTGGCATTGGTGTTGGACGCAGACCAATGAGAGGTGTGCGGGGGCGGGCATTTGATGCAGGCCAATGAGAGTCAGTGAGGGGTGGAACAGTGTGGCATTGGTGTTGGACGCAGGCCAATGAGAGGTGTGCGGGGGCGGACATGGCCTGAGTCGGAGTGACAGGCCCAAGGTGCTATGCGATTGGCCCTTGGGACGCAGACATACAATGCTTTCTGAAATATATAGTAGATGCTATTTTGCATCTATATACATTTAAAGTCTCCACAATTTGGCATGAATATTGGATAGTTAGGATTTTGAACCAAATGCCATATGCTGCCTTTGTTGAAATCAAACAACGTGATTGGATATATTTTCATTTATCATCAATCATACAGGTAGATAATTACTAATTTTAACGAGTCCGTCATTAATTATTGCATTAGAGTAATCATGGTTCTTGATTTCAATGCTGCGTTATTGATCTTTGTTTCCATATTCATATACAATTTGCCAAATTGGATCTATTTACCATTTACATTTTTCCAAATTTGGCATATTGCATTATTATGAATTTAAAACAAAGTCCATATAATAACGCAGCTTTTGTTGAAATCAAATACCGTGATTGATGATATATGAAAATTGATCTAATCGTAGACATAGTTAATAATTATTGCGACCACTTTTTAATTATTTATTACATTAGAGTAATCTTGGTTCTGGATTGCAAATCAAAGATAGTATTTATTTCCAGCTCATATGCAATATGCCGAATTGCATCTACTTTCCTTTATCATCAATCAGAGACATACTACATAAATACGACTGGTCATTAAATATTATATTATGGTTTTTTTTACTTTTCAAGTTTGTGTTAACTCTTTAATAAGTGTTCAATAATTGAAAATAATATGCAATATGCCATCACATATTATTTAATTAATGAATCATTAACATATTAGATAAAAGTAAAAACTACCAGTCGTAGTAGTAGATAAGTTAAATTACTACTTACTAGTACTCTGATTGTTTATTTATTACTACAAAAGCACTGTAGTGGTACTGTTAGTTGGTGAAAAATAATTATGTTAAAAAAAACAATGAATAAGAACAAATCCAAAGAAATCCAATCACTGTTAAATTGTAAATCATGAAAAAAAAAACATTTTGAAGATTCAACGATGAGTTAAGAAAAATATTTGTATCACCTAATTGCCCACTGTAAACAAATGACCTCGCTATCCTTTTAGGGGGGGAATGGTCAGCCTTATATTTTTGTAGCTTATTGAAATAATAGCATGCAGGAGTCTCATGATAACGCTTAGGAAGGATGGAATAAGGCACATTGGTGGACACGACATTTTATTGGGGGTGTTGTGGCACATACAGAGGCCCTGTGCTGTTCTCCACAACATTTAAATTAAATGTCGGGGGAGTTCACGAGGCCTCTCTATGTCCCTTACCTTGTGCCTGGTGACTTCTGACGGCGTCAAATGATGCCGTGGTGTTACATGAAGTCTCGTCGTGACGTCAGAAACGCAGGAGAAAAGGTAAGGGGGCGTGAGAAGCAGGGGAGAGCAGGTAGGGGAGCGCTGACAAAAAGGTTTGTGCACCGCTGGACTAAGGAATGGATTACTTTTTATTTTGAATCCATTTTTGGGTCTATTTGTCACTGTCACTATGTGCACTGGGCATTGGGCATAGGAACAAAAAGATCATTCATCATCAGTCTGTGTCTGTCAGTATAGTATACAGACAAAATCACTGCAGGTGAATCACAGAGTAAATACTGTTGTTGCTGATAAAAGTGCCCCCCCTGACCTCTGAGCCCTTGATGGAAACCCACTCTCTTTTTCCAACAATTAGCGAGAGACGACAAATCCAAAATCCTGTAACTTATTATGTTGGAGTCTCACATCTGAATCATCCATCATGAAGGATTACATTTAGATTTAGAAAATCTGAATCTCCCTCCATCTCTATCACACTCTGTCACTCTTTCACTCAAATAAGATGGAATCCTACTCCGATTCTTATCTGTGTAAAGTGATGCAGACTCAAGTGTCTGTTAACAATTTAACAAGTGCCAACTAATTGCAAAGTTTGCCAACCTAGATGTCTCATTGTTGACTGTTCTCCACACAAAGTTGATAAACGGATATTTAATGAATTTTTATCAAGTGCACTGTAAGTGGAATATACAGTGCACTCAATCATGGACTGTAAGACAAATGAAGATATTAAAAGTCAAATAATACAAATGTGGTTTTAACGTCCACCCCACCTATGACGCACAAAGCAATGGAGGTAAATGGAATATAAAATGTCCCAATGCACTCTGCGTGGCTAGTTTTCTCAAATATGGGACTGCACTAATATCTGCAACAATGCCACAATGTTCATCATTATTCATGTCACCATTCAAAGCAATACTCATCTTGTTATCACTGGCTGCAGTAGAAGCTTTAATGCATATTTTTTATCAGCTCTGTGAACCACGGTATTAGACACTTACACACCTTCACTGAGCCCCTCATGCTGGGTTCTGTAGGTGAATATAATAATGGGCAGGTCAGAATAACGAGCTCGAAATACTGATCACTCCCCAGCAGAGGAAACCCATAGAAATAGTATATAATGTATGTGATTGTTGCAGAATGGAGGATCCATCCTAGCAGTGATTTCAGAGGTTTCACCCAAAATTCTAGAGGGGTCTGATTCCTGCCTGGAGTAACTGTACCCCCCTGTGATCTGTGATATTGCTAGTGCTCAGTGGACCCAAGAATATGGACTTTTAAAACTGAAAAATTAGTGTTCGAAAGACAGCACGTTGCCTGAATACATCAGCTATTTATGGGGTTTCAAACAACATTCAACAGGAGTCCTATACCAGGAGTAACTGTACCCCCTCCAGTCCTTCGTCATGCTGGTGCTCAGTGGACCCAAAAATAGGGACTCCTAGTTTCTCAGACCTTGTGTCATGTTACCCGTGGTATGGGAGAGTAATTAGCCCACTTCATATAAATTAAATAAGGACTGGGAGAGAGGACTCTAGGAGTCACTCAGGAGTCAGGAACAGTCAGGAACATGATTCAGGACTCAGGAAAGATGAGTGGTGATTTAAAGTAAGAAAAGCAAAAGACTGTTTGAGATAGAAAAGGATAGGACAGTTTGGGAAATATTTTTGTACTGTACATTAATTGGCTCACATACAGTAATATAAATTAAATACGGATAGGAGTCGGAGAGGGAGTCAGGACAGGCTGAGCAGTGATTTAATGTTAGATAGAAAATATTAACATTTAGATAAAAGGAGACTTTTATTTTTCAAAGGAAGGTATCAGGTTCTCAAATTACCTATTCCCTATAGTCCCACATATTCCTACAGTAACTACCAAGCAGTGATTCAAGAATTGTGATGATCACCTAATAGTAATAACTGTAGCAGGAAGAAAGGATAAGCACTAAATTAATATGTAAACTAGTACTAACTAACTACAAAAAAACACCCTTCCTTATCAAGCTACTTATTTGATATATTCTTATATTTGTACAAGTACGTATGAGATATAATGTTATAAGAAAAAAACTATTCTAGATAGAAAATGAATTTAAATATTAATAAAAGGAGATTTGTTTTATCTTAATTATTATAACTATAACTGATCAAAACTCCAGATTGGAGTACAATATAAGTAATAATTAGTTGTGTCACTTACTGTGCAATGTTAAACTGTATACAGTACATACAGTAGTTCAAATCCACTGCATTAAAAAAATTGCCTTTCAAATGTAAGTATGTTTCAATCCTGTTCTCAAATCAAATATGTATTATTATTATATATAATATATTTAAAATAATAACAAGTTGTATGCCCTGGGGGCCTTCCCTTCCACCCATATGTTGCTGAGAGATGTTAGAGTAACTGTGGTTTCGGACATACATACTGTAAAAACACAACAAGCCAAGCACTGTGCGAATGCTAACCTAGATGCTATGGAATTGGTGGCTAGCTGTCCCACAGCACTCGATCAACACAGTAGGCATGCAGTGACGTACTGTAACACTGCCAGACTCAGTGGGTGGACTGGCATTCTGGTAATGGAAAATATCAACCAACCAATGCCACACTGTGGCCTGTGCAAACTCTTCTGGTAGTACTGTAGTTTTGCTAATTGACAAGATCTCTTCCATACTGGTGGTGGCGGCTTGAAGCCAGGATTCTCCGTCCATAGCCTCTTGAATGCTGGCTACATGGGCCGTATATTTGGAAGTAATCAGATGTTTATTCATCTTCATAAAAGTGAGCCTTTCCACACTGCCATGGGACAGTTTTGTCCAGTGGTCGGTTAGGATTGCACAGCTGCACTTAACACTCTCTCAGGCAACACATTTTGCAAGAGAAGGCAAAGTTTTTGTTTTAGCAGCCCAGTATTAAAGAGGATCAGATTAAGGAGACAGGAATAAACTATCACTCGTGTACATCTCCACTATGTCCATAGCACTAGTACTATTAGAGGTGCCTGTTAGGTTCTAAAAAAGGAGAGAGCGCGTCTTTTAATTTAGTAGTGTCTCCAGTTGTATATATATCCCCTCAAACCTCTAGGTTCTAGTCCTGTTGGGCTGTACAGTACACCATTGCAGTCATTAGGTTTGTGCCTTAGGCTTACCAACTCTATATATATTTTGTATGGAAATCCTTTTAGGAAGGGTGGGATGTGGCTATTTACATATATTTTACATAGCCACAGTCTCTTCTACATGGAGCAAACAATCTTTCATTCTGTCTTTAAATCTAGGGTATAGAAGCGTAGCCTGAAAGTTTTCCTCTCTCCATTTTATACTGACATTACAGGAATTATTCACTATGCATTCAAGCAATTTATCAACCATTGCCAACATATCATTATTATCATTTTCATCATCATTTTCACCATTATTATGATGCATGTTGATGATTTTTTTTCTAGAAGAAATGTTAGAGGAATAATCTGACTTATGCCAGCTACATCACTGCTCACTAAAACGGTGGCTTCCTCAAAGAGCATCAACAGCCTGCACAGACATCATATGCCACTGCTAGGCTGCAGAAAGGCCCCATCTAGCTGCCTGGCACCCTCCATGATATAATCATTGATCCCCTTCTGCTGCTCATGAAGATGCTCAAGCATGTATAAGGTGGAGTTCCAGCATTTAGGTAGATCCCAACATGTGTCTCTCAGGCACTAACTCCAACCCCTTGGATATCACCTGCGGTGTCCCGCAAGGCTCTGTTCTGGGGCCCCTACTGTTCTCAATGTTCATCAATGATCTTGACAACTTGTAAGGGAGCTTCAATACACATGTATGCGGATAACACACTCGTATATGCACACAGCCCTAGCCTCTCCGACATTGGACACCTACCTCAACCTAACTTCTCCTACCGTGCACCCCACAACTGGAACAATCTACCGAAGACTATCACACCCACCACCAGTCTAAGCTCTTTCAAAACTAATTAGTACAGTGGCGGCCGGGCTGACTCTAATGCGGCCGCCACCGCAGTTTTAAAATAGCGCGGGCGGCACGCGGGCTGTCTCCAGCCGAAACCGGGCCGGTTTCAGCCGGTTTTCCCGCGCCTCGGGCGCTTTCAATAGTAAGCGCCATTAGCGCTTATCTATTGAAGCGGCCGCAGCGCGGGAAACTGCGTTTTTAAACGGAGAACGGACCCGCGGCTAGCCCGCTACGATCCCGGCCATCTCCCGGCAAGCTTTAGACTGAGCTTAGCCGGGACAGTAGGAGCACAGGAATCGTTCTTTTTTTTTTTTCTTTGTGTCTTTCAAAACTAAAGCTCTCTCAAATTTTTATATGGTCTGTAACTGTTACACACACCTATAACATATATTATCTTTAACTGTGCATAGAATGTCTTGTATATAATGTATAACCCTGCTCACGTAATGTAACTATGTATTTGTAACATGTATTTGTAACATGTATTTGTCATAACTCTATGCCCAGGACACACTTGAAAATGACAGGTAACTCTCAATATATTACTTCCTGGTAAAACATTTTATAAATAAATAAATATTATAGGCAACTCCATTTTTAGATGCTGACGAGGCAGGGTATTTTGCTCTTGCAGCCTAGAAAAGGAAGTGCGGGCTGTAAACGATCAGCTAAAGTGAGCACCAATGTTTTTGAAAACTGATAAAATGTTCTGTACATTCCGACACAAAGCTAGAAAACGAGACTATTAAATTCAGTATGTATGCAAAACAAGGAATTTGTGTCATGTTGCCTTGTTTCAGGGCTGCAACCACGTTGGAACTGTAATCCCCCACCACAAACCCAACTTGAAGTGCCCTTGGAGTTAGCCACCACACTATAACATTCTCAATTTTGCTAACACAACATAAGCTATGTGTGTCTTTTCTTCAAAACTCTGCATACATAAAGTGGCATGTCTATGGAATGTCTTGCTGATGCAGACTGACTGTCTTTTTTTTCACCATCTATTGTAGTTTGACAATAGTAAAACACACCCACAGGGCAGTAACAGTCAAGTAACCGCCTCCATGACCACTACTCCATATGTCAATACTGGGGCGTACCCTACTTCCTTCCAACTGTACAAGGGCCCCAAGCACTGATGCAACAACTTCACTCTACAGTTCGGGAAATCGGATCTTCTTGGGATGGTCCAACATGGATTGCAATTTTCAATAAGCGCTCTAAAGCCCTCAGATAAAACCGATTTGAACAGCAACAAGTCTCTAGCAAAATGATATCCCCTTTTCAAATACTTCCCGAATTATGGGCTGCTGCTGTTGCATTGGGGTGCTGCATATCCGGCTGCTTCTACTAGTGATGAGAACAATAGCACTACCATCATCATGTCTGCTTTGGAAACTACTACTGTACAGGAAAGCATGTCTAGGACCCAGACCATCATCATCTTCATCATCATCATCACTGCTATTGATTATTATCATCTCTGTTACACCAAGATCATCTAAATCCCCATCATGAAATGTATTACCACCTGAGACAATAGTGATTGTATTTGTGGTGGGTGAGAGGGGGTTGTGTTAAGTCTACTGTCACCAATGACCTATTGTCTCGATCTCCAACTGTGACATTGCATTGTGTTGTCTGATCGCTGCAACCCCTCTTTGTCTTATGCTGGCTACCTAAAACGGTTTTCTCTATTGCAAATCACATCTTCTAAACGGCTTATATAAAAGTGACAACCCCCACGATTTGACATGCAAATCACTGGGATTGCACTTGCTTTAGAAGCGTAATGACCTGAAAGTGGTGCTAACTCCCTCCAAAACCTGAAATAGGGCTTTTGGGTGGTGGTGGTGGTGGTGAAGGAGGAGGAAGAGGAGGATGTCTCTACTGTTAATTTTCCCACTAGGCTACCTGTTTCTACCTTATTTTAATTCCCATTTCCTCTCAACATCCATTACAACCAGATGTCCCTCTTACAAACACTGTATAAAATATTGTGTTTCTGTATTTCAGCCATACCCCATGAAGGACTCTGAGAGGTTCAAAAGTTTGTAACATACTGTATCAACTACTTGCTGGTCTAATAAAAGTTGTCATACCACATAATCCATCTCCCTTATTTGTTAATCCATTTCTGTGAGGCAAACAAATATTGTTTATGCTGATGACAGAGATTGAGAAATTCCAGTTTAGTACGTACTGTAGGTGCACAAAAGTTCAATTTAAAAGGAGATTTATTTGCACCAGAAAGCAGTTTGTGACACAGTACATAGGCTCCTGCATTGAACTGTTATGAATTCAGTCACTTATACTGCCTTTTCTATGCTAACTATAGTATAAATTAATACATTCTGTCTCCTTTCATTGCTAATATCCTTCATATCCTAGTTGTTGTCTAACACAGGAAACACCTAAGCTGTTATTGAATTAACATTTATCTGCTTGTAGATGGCAGCTCAGAATGATATGTGCAACACAAGAAAATGGAACTTAGATCAAATTAAGCATGCTGTTTCTGAGCTTTAGAGACTGCTTGTAAGCTTAATTATGGTGTATGCATTACAAGGCTCATAAATTTCTGCTCATTCAACTTTAATAAAACAAAAAATGTTGAGCCGCTGAAATGACTAAACGTGCTATTTGAGACAGTTGTAATCCTGTAGGAACTTAGAAGGAAATCACTTGTAAAAAATGAAAAAGAGAATATAATTCTTCCTTTGTTCTTCTGTTTTCAGTGCTTTTTATGTATTTTAGGTTGTCTTGGTGGAAGACTGATGTTTGGTGTGACTAATAGGAAGTGCAAACTGTTTACTGAATATCCCTATCATTTTGCTTTGCCAGATATCCTATACCTTGGCAAGGGATAGGCAATTGGGAAGCATTTTAATAGCAATAGTAAATGTCAGTGAAACTTTTCCCCACAATATTAAAACAAAGTGCAAACGTTCTGCAACATAAAACCTCTTTGCTGAAGACCTTTTCTTTTTTTTTAAAGAAATGATTCATCACACAAACAGAGATTCCTTGTCTTATTTTTTGAGAAGCAAAGCAGATGGAAAGTACTTCCAAGAGGATAAAACAGACATCATAAATGAATAACAGTTGTTCTAATGAGAAAACCGATACCAAAACTGATCAGATTTTTGTAGGAGTTGAGATATACATGTGAATATGAAGTTGTTTCAGTAGCATGAAAAATATTAAGTGTTATGTTTCTGTCTAGTCTTCAACCATTATCGTAATCTTCATACTGTAGTTTATCTTAAAACGGTGTTATAAAAAGCAAATGTACATTTTTTAGAACTATTTTAAAATCTTTGATTCTTCAAACGGTAAAGCATTCATTATACAGGCAGTCCTCAGTTATCCGACACAATGCGTTACTCAAAATGGCGTTGTAAAGCGAAACGTTGTAAAGTGAAACACGTTTTCCCATAGGAACACTGTTTAAATGAAAGGTTCCGTTCCTGAAGGCATTTTTAACACTAAAATACACCAAATATTTTATGCAGACAATAAGATATGCAGCACACACATAGATTATATAGTGTATATACTGTATTATATATATAATATAACATAATAAATAATATATTATATAGTATAATATAATATTATATAGTATAATATTATATATATACGCTCTTACAACGCTTTGCAACGTTATTTATGTGAATGTGTATATATATATACACACATACACAACGTTGCAAAGCGTCGTAAGAGCGTTGGATAAGCCATTTTGGCGTTGTAAAAATGAATATAGGTATGCATTGCATAGCGTTGGATAAGCCATTCGTTGTAAAGTGAAGCGTTGTAAAACGAGGACTGCCTGTATATATATATATACACACACACACACACAAACACACACACACACACACACACATGTAGAAGACTGCATTTTTGTCAGATATGCTCAGACATGAGGAAGTAATTTATTTATTGCAAGCTGTTATGTGAGCATTTTATTATGTTTGGCAGCAACATCAATTTATATATGTATTCATATGATCCCTTACACTTATTGGGTGTTATGCCACTTCCTTTTTTCTCTAGCCCCACACCCAGGCTCATCTTTGGGTTCTAGCAGACCACAGCAGCAAGTCGTCGTCCTTTTTAGGTTGTACAGTATTAAGCTACGCTTATAGTGACGGCGACGCGACAGTCAGGCGACGGTCGCTGGAAAATCAATTACAGATGACTTCCAGCGATCGCGACCAATCCGTCACTCCGTCGCGTTGCGCTTACTATAAGCGCACGTGACGGCGACAATGCAATTGATTTGCAGCGACGTCGCTGTCGCCATCGCCGGCACTATAAGTTAGACTGGAGACAGGTTGCTTAGCAACAAGAGATGCTTCCTTTCAGTGAACACAATCGGAGAGTTGCTAGTGCCAATGCGCAGGCTGTTCTTCAAAATGGCTACCGCATCGGCTCAAAATGATACCTGGACCCTCTGGCAATTGCTGGACCCTGAGGAAGGTTGCTCAGCCACCTTAGACGCTATCCACAGGGACCAATCAGGACTTTAGACTACAGACATGCGCAGACAATAAATAACAATGGCCGTCATGACCCTGCTTCAAAATGGCTGCTGCAGTACACTGTAGAGATCGTCTGGGGCTCAGATTTGGCTGGCTTTTACTAGTTTTAATTGATTTGGTGTTAATTGTTTAACAATTTGATTGTCACACTGGGGTTTGGGGTATATATGTTCATGTATTGTCTTTCCCTCACTGTACAACCCTGAGGAAGGTCCCGTTTGGGGACTGAAACATTGGAACTGTGTGCCATGTTACTAATACATGTTTTCCTGCTTAAGACTGAGTTCTGTCTCCTGATTTATGGCATTAACACGGTGTCATTATCATACAAATTATTTATGGGACTTGCACCGACCTATACGTTTATGCTAATGTGCCGGCTGGCTATATATACCATATATATATAGATCAGTGTATCTCGAAAGCTCACACAAATAAAAACATTTCTTTAGCCACAGAATGGTATTGTCTATTCATTTTTGATTGTATATATAAATATATATATATATATATATATATATATATATATATATATATATAAAGAAACAAAAAGCAATGAAGTAGCGCCTCTAATATAACCTGAACACAAGCTAATAAAATGAAGAACTAATAAACCCTACCATGAATTAGTCTATTGGGGTGGTTTAATGATGGCCAATGCCAATACTAAAAACCTGTAATCTCAAAGGAGATATGGTAGTGCATATAATGTTTAAATAAACACAATACTACAGTATTTAATAAAGATAATAAATATATAAACAATAATAAAACTCAAAATGTATAAATGCAATTGAAAACTTCTTCAAAATTGAATGAATAAAAAACCTTTAAAAAAACCTCTGAAAAAACAAAGTCCCGTTCCAAAAGCAATGACATCCAGGTGTTTGCAGCCCATTTCAAAGGGATCACTACTCCCTGAATAAATCTGTGAAAAAAGAAGAAAAAAGAGGCGCACACCTAGTGCATTACTCACAAAAGTACTGTAAAAATAAGCAGGTATGAGATTGGCTCTCATGTGCCAGCTACACCGTCCAATTTGAAGTGATAGCGTCCTCCTGTGTCTCTCCTTCGTGTAATCGGATGGCCGGAAGTGAAGTCCTTCCAATTCGGTGTTCAGTGTATGGAGTCCCTCCGGGAACCAGCAGCTCAAGGATTCTTGTGCCGGCAGCAGTATCACGGGAGAAAAGGAACCAGCGTCGCACTACCAGCAGTACCAAAGTTCATAGGCAAGTGACGGCCTCAGTTAGACCACGCCCTACACGTTTCGTCATCTATGATGACTTCATCAGGGGATCCAATAGACGCCCCTTCACAGTATTTATAGGGAGGTACTTGCAAACATTAAGTGAATAGCAGATTTACAATTAACCAATTTCAATCACAATCACATAGTGTTATGAGGACCCAATTGAGCTATTAGAGAATAAGTCCAAAACAGGACACAATAGGATATTGCATTTGGATTTTGATAAAAGACTTTTAGCAATGAATGAACTATTTTTAATCATCAATTAATTTGACAGCTGTTGATTCTGAATCACAATTGAGGATATCAACTACAATTGAGAAATAGGGAATTTAAAAAGAGAAATAGGGAATTTGAAAAGGATAGATGTATAATACATACATATGTGTGTGTAACGCACTTTCCACATCATATAGGAGATATGGCGGTTACAGTGTGTGTATCACAATGTGCTCACCACAAACAAGGCGTGACCACAGGGCCGAGGTGGGAATGGATAAAAACACCACCTACAGCTGCTTGGTTGCGTCTGGACAAGAGTAATTGCGAACAAGAGTAGGAGAGAGTAACCAATGAGTAACCTGCAGCGTGGAGGTGCGTCAGCAGCATGGAGGTGTGTCAGGAGTGAGGACTGTGGCTAGTGGATCCGGAGCAGGGATCAGATGGGATGAAGATTCATGGAGGTTAGGGGGCGGAGCCTGAGGCGCTCGTCACTCCCACGCCGGTCCTGTATATCATTAGAGCAAATGGGGTCGGACCCGATCGCGCGCCGTCCTGCGCGCGTCACGGAGGTCATGGGGCGGAGCCTGTGACACGCGTCACTCCCACGCCGGTCCTGTCTATCATTAGAGCGGGGGTGGAGCTTGGAACGCGCGTCAGCAGGGAGGTTGGACGAGCGCACCCGTGATGCGACAGAGCGGGGGGCAGAGACGGAACCCGCGGACGGAGAATCAGACAGTGCAAGATCCGCGCGTGCGTAACAGGGCCACGAGACAGGGCATCCAGAGTGTCAGTCACGAAAGGGTTATTGAGATGAGGAGACGGTATGTGACCGCCAGGATGGCGAATCCTCACAGGTACTTAATTATACTACAAGAAGACATTTTTTTTCTGATTTCTATACTGTTTATACTTTTAAAGAAAAGGAAACATATTACTGTACCTCAATTGACTCTCTTTTTCAAATTTAAAATAAATATGTGGATGTGAGGATAATACTCACCATGTGAACTTTTCCTTTTTTGTCCCCTCTTTTTTCCCCTTTTTTTCATTTACCTTTCCTGGGTATATGCGCCACACGATTTTCTTTTCACCTCATTATTTTGTTCACATTTCAAAAATAAATTTTTAGGGAATTGTTTAGATTTTTCCCATAAATGTTTTATGTATTTATTTACATTTTAGATACTGTATGCTTCACTTTAAAGAAGAGCATAGGCTTCAAAATCGGGCCATCACCGCATAAGGGCTGCAGTGCCTCACAGGGATTTATTTAGGTCAGCTCCCCCCTCTCCATAAGATTATTCAAATCTCACGTCAACAGGGGTAGGGAGGGAGCTGACCCATACTGGGTAGTGTAGAAAGGGGGTGGGGCTTCAATAGCTTGTACCCCAGCCAGAATTGTCTCTTTTTTTTTCACAGATGCATACCTGCTGAACCAAGGGTTCCTGCCCAATGACGGCCCTGGATCCAGCTTCTAGGCTGCCGGAAGATCGAGCACGTGATGGTTTTATGGCCCATTACCCTAAATGTGTGAGATTCCATTCTCCCACTCCTTTCTCCCACTCTCCCCATCTACCCCATCCTCTGGCTCCTTGCCCTCAATCCTTCTGCACCAGCAGTAACCTTGTGTGGCCTAGCAACCTGCCATTGTAAGTTTGCTCTGTCCCCAGCCTCCTTCTAGGATGTCCACACTCTCTTTCTCCTAACTCTGAGAGCCCTAGGCCTCACTAGTCAGCCTCCATTGCCCCTAGATTCATCACCTACCTCACACCATATCTCATTTTGGAGAGGGGAGCCTGTGGTGGCCAATTACTCTTCTCTGATCAATTTTCCACACCTGACCTGCCCCTTTGCTCCTCAGGCCACCCCTTACATTTCTGTTCCTCCCCTTTTACTACCCAGACCATCTCTTTCAATTGCTATCCCAACCCCCATTTATCTCCCAGTCTGCCCATTTGCCTCCCTGAACATTGCCCCCCAAGAGGAATTGTTCTCACCTCCAAGAGGGCTGGACCCCCCACCCCAAGGGTAGATTCACCACTCCCAGAGGGATAGATCTCCTTCATAGTGATAGATCCCCACCTCCCAGAGGGAAAGGTGAACAACCCCCTCACCACAAATTGTGACCCGCGTTCAGGCGCAGGACTTTCAAGTCCCACGATGGCAGGATCAAGTGAGTATATCAATGTCATAAATACAATGTATGATTTTGAGTCCCGGGGTTCTATTGATAGCAATAGTGAGACCTCAGAGTCAGGTACGGGTAACATAGACAGAGAGGACACAACCCAATGTTTCGGTATTAGTTAACGTCCATTAACTAGTATTTAAATAGATTGACAGATGTGAGATATCTAAAGTAAGTCTTCCAAGCCTGTTAGGATGTGCAAGTGGATCTCTCCCCAAATAGCACTTTGCAGAATACACAGTTGTTTCTGTACTCAAAAGCAGGCGTAGGGAAGAGAGATGAGCTGAAATATGGTTAGGGATCTACCCCAGATAGTGTTTTTCATAACACATGGGTTTTAGTCTCCTATGCATGGAGATGTCCCGATCACGTGACGCAGGAGATTTACATGGCGGAGATACCGGCACTCCATAACGGGGCCCGTATCTCGGGAAGTAGGGGGTCCCCAGACCTGAAACCAATGCAGTTCTGCTCCAGAGACACCCTGATCATCTACACTAGTAATAATATTTAAATGTACATTGGCGGCTGCCTTTAGCCTAAATCGGCTGTATCCACGGCTCTCGTATAATATAGGGTCAGATGCGTTTTTTTTGTTGGTCCGGAGTGAATTGCGTTATTTTAGCGCTCGTGATATTAGCATTTTATTCTCGCTGTCTGCAATACTGCAATGCCGTCTAAAAACTCAGGGGGGCATTCGCGAGCTGTTGTCTTGGAAGTCTAATACCTTAGCAGTTCAACCTACGTCAGTACACAGTCTGCGTGTGCGCGCGCAGTAATTGTAAATTTGCATATTTACAGTATACATGCATTTGCAGTGCTGTACTGTATGTCTCATTTGAAAATTGTTGAAACACATAGGTGTGTACAGTACTGTAACAGTGCCATACGGTTACCGCACTTACTCCGCTAGCGTCTTCACCCAGTTAATACCGCTCTCAAGGATATGCGCTGTTGACGCGGTGTGCTTCGGATCGTTGTCCAGGTAGAAACGGTGACCATTCGGGAACTCGCGTGTGATGTATTCCACAATCTCAGGCACAATTTTGTCTTGGAAGAAAGCTTTATTCATGATTCCTATAACAAGAAAAGAAAAATGCTCAAAAAACTGTACACTAGTACCGTACAGTGCATAAGGCTACATTATATTTTATATATTTTACCTTCAAAGATGACAATGCATCCTGGTCCATGCCTAGAGATGGCAGAGTGTATTTGACCCTTAATGCACTCTTCTCATCATTCTCCTCACTTATGTTGTCGACCAGAAGAGTTGTCTCCCTACAATGTACAGAAAAACAACAATCCGGTACGTTACAGTGCAGTAGGCCACAAGCACAGCACATCATTTGCTGTAAAAATAGTATACAGTGAGATATTGTTCTATTAATATGCAGCAATATAAACAATATACAGTATATACTGTTGCTATATAAATATACCACAATAACTATAAAATTAGATACAGTAGATCTACAGTACACAATATATTGTTCTATTAATATGCAGCAATATAAAAAATATACATATACCATTGCTATATTGTATAAATATACTGCAATAATTATAAAATTAGATACAGTAGATCTACAGTACACAATATTACAGTACACTAGTAGATCTACAGAACAATATTTAAAAAAAAATTTTTTTTTAGTTATATAAATATACTTATGCGTTAGTTACCATTGGTGTCCTTTTGCGTTCTTTGTTTTTTCCATGTGCATGATAGCTCACGGTGGTTGCTGGCACAGCGAGGCCAGAAGTAGCTAACCAGCGTTGGATAGCAGCAATTCGGTGTCCGCTCGTGTACATCTCCTTAATTCGCATGCTGAGATCCTTTGAAATCTTTTTAACAGGCATTGCTGCGAGTAGAAAGAAATACAAACACAAGAATGTATATTCGATGTTTAGTCGATGTGTATTCAATGTGCAGTGAATCCACAAAATGGAAGGTGTATTTATACGTTAATGACTCACATTAGAGTACGCCCACTTTCAACACCTGTGCCTTGCCCGCCATGCATAAAAGGTTACACACTTTGCATAGCCCACCACTCGATGATCTTTATCTGAACTTGCCCTTGTCCAGATACTGCATTGTGCCATCTGCTTCATGGATCAACCCCGATTCTATGGACGCAAGAAGCGTCCTGTCACGCAGAAAAAGCAAAAGGCGGTTGCCGTTTCCACGCCAAGGCCAAAGCGACAGGCTAAGGCCAATAAAGAAAACCTTCTGCTGACCCCAAAGGCTAATAGTTTTAATAGACGTCCGCCTTATTATGTCAGGAAGAAATACGGTGATTTACACTCAACACAAATACGCTTCGACGACTCTGCCGCTGCTCTCCCGGATATCTTCAGCCTGTCTTCTCCACTACTCATCCTTGACGCTGCCGCCGCCCTCCCGGTAACCCACAGGCCATCTTCGCCACTGCTCTTCGACGATGCTGCCACTGGGGCCTCTGAAATCCATGGGTCACTTTCTCCTTTGCACTTAGACGACTCTGCCGCTTCTCGCCCGGAAATCCAGAGGTCACTTTCTCCATCTCTCTTTGACGACGCTGTCGCTTCTCCTCTCCCAGATATCAACAGGTCAACTCCTCCACCCTTCTTCGATGTCGCTGCCGCTTCTCTCCATGGAACCCCCATCTCATCCTCCGTAGCACCCATCCACCCAGATGTTCCCCGAACGTTCACAGAACGCCATGCACAAGAAGCAGCTCGTTAGACCGGATGCTGAATGGGATAAGTGTGGATATCCCCGGGAACTCTATTGTGCTGGCAAAGATAGATCTGCTTCTGGAAACCATGCTAAATATGGATCAACGGATGCTAAATATGGATCAACGGATGCAGAAGATGGATCAACGGATGGAGAAGATGGATCGACGGATGGAGAAGATAGAGACTGACATAGCTGGGATACATAATTTGCTCGGTGTTCATGCCCCTGTATCCCCGACGCCAGAGCAGGAGGGTAGCATGGATGTGATGAATGTGACCTTCGACCACCTTCCAACACCAAGTGCACCCCCTCCACCAGAAGATTTTGTGTACATGTATGCCGTTGAGGAGAAGGATAACATGACAACCCCGTCAAGACCACGCCAGGAGACAACACGGCGAACCAAGACAGGAGGAAAGCTTCCTCCCAGACAACCTACCCTCGCCCGCCGCCACAAGCACACCCACTCACAGAAGAACACCTACATTCGCTTGCATCGATACGGTGCCCGATATCATCCTGCGCGATATGCCACCGGCACTCAGGGAGAAGTATAGGGTGATGAGTGCTGGTACCCCACAAGTATGCCTTGTTACTTTTTAAGCACCACGTGTCCTACTTGATGTACTGCGAGTGGGCCTTCAAAGTGAACTACGAAACTGCACGCGAAATCTGGCTCAGGCTGCAGGTATCCATGCGTGGACAGACAGCAAGGGTTGTCACTGATGGTGGGACCGTTATTGGAAACTGGTGCCGGTGCATTGCTTGCCAGCGACTGTCGTTTCTTAGTTGGTTTCAACACGACCTTTTGCCTTTTGCCGTCTGCATGATCATAGATACAGGAAAAACCCGGTGCTACACACCAATACCCTCCAATAAATTCGGGATCAATACGATAAAAACATGGATCGCTACATAACTTTTTCCTTATTGCACGCTTTCACACATGAGGAGCTGGCGAAAATTTGTAAAATTCATAGTTTTCGATAAAATACTGATAAATTTGAACAACTGTTGCCATCTTATCATCTGTTGCATTAATCGCGGCCCATATTAAATACGCGTACTTTCTGTCAGGTTTTTGGAACACGGGCTGCATTTGAGCACTCATGGCGGGACTCTCTGGACAATAACCAGAAACTGGTGCTTGTCTTTCTTTAATATGGAAAGCCTAAATTGATACATTATTTTAACCTCTTCCTTCAGTCCCAAGGCCAAGTTACAATAGCACACTGTGGTATCTTTTTTAAATGAAACACCTGCAAGTCGACACATTACTGAAGCGCATGCGCATTACAATTCATGAATATCTGGCGGACACGCGAAGAATTGCAACCTATTAAATCCGAACCATTCTCAATAAACGCATCAACCGCGCATGAACCGCGCATGTACCGCGGCTGAGAACGCAACATGAATGCGGCATGCACCCGGTGAAGTGCGTGGCATTCGGAAAAAAATCCCGGAAAAATGCGGTGATGTTTTAGAATAAAAGGGGTCGCGACAGTAAAAATATTTAGTAAGCACCAATACACAACCCACCCCCCTGTTCTCCCCAGAAACCATTTTTTATTTTTTTACACACACAATTAATACCCATTATTAAACACAAAATTAACCAGCATAAATAAAGTAAATAAAACCGCTCTGCTTACCTCTGGCAATATGAAGTGTGTCCTCGTCAGCTTACTGCAGGTCCATGTCCTCCATTGCTAGAAAAAATACATAGCAAAATACATTGTAATGACCCGTAGCCCCTTAATCACCTTAGCGGTTAATAACCGCTATAGTAATTAAGGGGTTAACCCACCCTGTCCCGCTACCCACAGGACCACTATACTCACCCTGCACCCATTGATTGTTATAGTGGTATATCATACCTATATACTGTAATAATATGGGCATGATAAGCCACTATAGCTCTCAATGGGCACCTAATCACAATACATTAATGCACAAAAGACACAATAATAAAACATTCCAAAACACCGAAATATCTCAATTCACTAAATTAAAACACTAGCCAACAAATGCAATTAATACAAGCATTACCCAGCAGAACAATGAATTAATTCAAACATTACCCAACAAAGCAATTAATTAATAAAAGCACTAACCAGCACAACAATTAATTAATTCAACCATTAACCAACTAAGCAATTAATTAATAAAAAAAATTCGGCAACACAACCATTAAAACATTACACAACGCAAGACATCATTAATTAAAAACGAAAATCAATCGCAAAAAAAAAAATAAGGCAGCAAAATCACAAAACATCCACATAATAAACACACGTAGAAAAAATCACATGCAATACAAAGCAAGCAATTAAAAACAAATTATTAACCTAATAATGTATTGATCTGTATACCCTAAAGTGGTACAGATTAATACATTATCAGTCAATGTGCAAGGAAATTTAAAAAAAAATACACATCCAATCGAAAAACCTGTAAAAAAAAATACTTTTCCATACATTCAATATTTTACTTACCATTAGAAGCGCTGGCCCTCCGACTCCCGGGGAAACAAGACGCTCACATACCGCGAAGGCCTCAAACTGTATTCGATGCCATCAGCCATGAAGATCCGGATCAGGTGCCCAATTCTTCTTTCTTTTATCTTCACTCCGCTTCCTCTATCTTTTTCTTTAATTATTTTTTAATTTTCTATATCTTCTGTCTTCATCTGTCAATCCAAAAAACACCATGGTAGATCCCAACCGATGTTGTCTTGTCATCTTCTTGGGCTCAAATGAAGCATCATGGCCTTAAATATGGCTTGTGATGTCACATTTGGGTGGGAACTGGTTCAACAGCCATCTGATTGGCTGTTAAAACCTTGTGCCGATTTAATTTTTTTTTATCACGTCATTTAAAGGGAATGATGCCAACCAATCAGAATGGCTATGCTTCATTTCCCTTTAACATGACGTCACTAATTCTAAAATGGCCGGCGTCACATGGTATTTCAGCCAATCAGATCTTGGGAACTAAATCCCCAATCTGATTGTTTGTAGTACACCATGTGACTCCCTTTGGATGACATCACATACTTGACCTAAAATGACTCCATCACATTTTTGCTTTTATCGCCAGCTTATCGGGGCTTACAGAATCTCAATAAGTTTTTTTTACGATAACCTGGCGATACGGGGATTACCGCTGCTTACTGCATGAGACCCTAAGTATGTTGCCCGCGAAGCTTACCAAAGCTAAAAGCAATAAACAATCAGACTGCAGGGTTACAGCTTGGATTGGCTGTTTAGCCCCAGTAAGTGGCTTTAATGTGTCCTCAGGGTGGTAGAACTGTCACGCTAGACATCTTAAGGGTGCCGGGAAATGGGAAGAAGATCATCGCCAACTTTTGATGTTAGGCCTGTAGCTTAAGTCCCAAGAAGAGATTGGGCAGTTTGAAGGCATCGACTTATGTTGCCAAGCTTTACCCCTGCCCAAATCTTAGGCAGCTCAGTGCCAACTTATGCGGTTAGGCCCTGGCTGCTGAAAGGGGGGACTGAGATTGGAGCATTCCTGAGTGGGGTGGTGAGAGAGCAGCTGGACATGGTGTAAGGGTTTCATGCCATACTACTTGTATGTATGTATCTATGTATGTATGTATGTATGTATGTATGTCTTTATGTCTTTATTTATATAGCACCATTAATGTACATAGCGCTTCACAGCAGTAATACACGTGATAATCATATAAATAACAAATAATACAAATAACAGATCATGGGAAGAAGTGCTTCAGAAATAAATGTAACATTTAGGAAAAGGTGTCCTGCTCCGAAAAGCTTACAATCTAATTGGTACGTAGGAAGAACGTACAGAGACTGTAGGAGGGCATTCTGGTAAGTGTGTCTGCAAGGGGCGAAGGTTTATGTATGGCATGTATAGTATCAGCCACAGAGCTACTCATATGCTTCGTTAAGCAGGTGTGTTTTAAGGTGGGTCTTAAAGGTGGATAGAGAGGATGCTAGTTGTATATTGAGGGGAAGGGCATTCCAGAGGTGTGGGGCAGTCAGTGAGAAAAGTTTTAGACGGAAGAGGGTTTTATATACAAGGGGTAGAGAGAATACATCCATGAGAAGAATGCAAGAGTTGGGATGGTGCATAGCGAGATATTAGGGCTGAGATGTAAGGAGGGGCTGAAGAGTGTAAAGCTTTAAAAGTGAGGAGGATAATTGAGTGTGTGATGCGGGATTTGATAGGAAGCCAGGAGAGGGATTTCATGAGGGGAGACGCTGAGAAAGATTTAGGAAAGAGTAGAGTGATTCTGGCAGCAGCATTTATGATAGATGTAGGGGAGAAACATGAGAGGCAGGAAGGCCGGACAGCAGGAGGTTACAATAATCAAGACGGGAGAGAATGAGGACATGTGTCAGAGATTTAGCAGTCGAGCAAAAGAGGAAAGGGCGAGAATGTGAGAGTACTTCCAACAGTAAATTGGATGGAGGTAGTAGGGCCAGGTTTGGGATCGTCTGCATACAGATAACCTTTTCAGTGTTGTTAAAGAAATAAAGCTGTGACCTTTTTACTTTCACAAAAAACTGTGTTGTCTCCATTTTTAGGAGGGGGAAAATCCAAGGGTAGGCATGTTAAGCCTTTACGGCATACAATATAATGTAGTCTAAAAACATTTCCCTATCTATTGCTAGTTATCAATCTGTACTACATTTGATATAATATGTTAGATGTGTACAAAATGTATTGTTTCCATGTTAAACTACTATGCACCAAGAGTTATTATATAATCTAACTCATTAAATATGCAGTACATTGAAGACATTACAATACCTTTTTGATCATTACAGCAAAATTGAGGAGCACATATTTTATACAACATAACATATCACTTTTCCAAATACTGTTTTATTATGTTTATAATCATCATAAAATCATAAAATGGCTCTTTGAGATGAGAAATGTAGTTTATTGTGAATTATGTCATACTGTACCATTATGTCCATTCCTGATTAAAATTCTGCCATTAAAATATATGCTAGAGACTATACATGGTGTAGGTTTTTTATTAAGTTTATTTCTTATCAGCATTACTCTGTTCCAATGTAATCTTTAATTTAATTTCTGTACTCAGATATTCATTGTATTAATGTACAATAATCATATCTTGAATACAAAGATGTTAGTTAGTCTTGTGTTCTTACTAAGATGTTAGTTCATTTCAGTTTTAATTTCTCAAATTAAGTATTTAAACAAGTACTGTACAGTATACATAGCAGAAGTTGTACAATATCTTTTGCTCTGTGAGTAACTAAGGGCCTCATGCAGTAAGGCCCGATAAAATCATTTCGCCAAGTATGGCGGATAGGTGGGGGATCGGCCTTTTTTTGGCGATTTGCCCTCGCAGTATTCAGTGAAGGCCGAATCCTTCCGATCCCTGCAGAAGCACTGCGAAAGCAAAGCTGCCGATGAGCCTGTGCCGATACAGGCTGGCTCCCGATAAGCCTGCCGATAAGCCTTTGGTGGCGATAGATGTTTGCAGCAGAGAGAGACAAGCCGCTCTCTCAGCGCAAACATCGGCAACAAATAAAGTATTTTTAAACAACTTTTACTCCTAGTGTACATGTGCAGGGGGTCTCCGGAGCTGAACCGCATTGGTTTCAGGTCGGGGGACCCCTTGCTTCCCTAGATACAGGCCCCTTTATGAGGTGCCGGTATCTCCTCTGCATTTAAAGGTCCCGATCACGTGACCGCGGCCTGTAAACAAAGCAGTGCGAGACCGGCACCCCATAAAGGGGCCTGAATCTCGGGAAGCAGGGGGTCCCCAGACCTAAAACAAAAGCGCTTCAGCTCCGGAGCACATCTACACTATCAGTAAAACACACATATCAATAAAGACTTGTTCCTTACCTTACAGGGTATCTGCTACGGTAACGAAGCAGCATGAATATTTATTTAATAATACTGTACAGTGAGCAGGGGGTCCCCCGAGCTGAACCGCATCACTTTGTGGACCAGGGACCCCCTGCTTCCCGAGTTACAGGCCCCAGAATGTGTCATTGGGTGGCAGTGTCGCCGCCATCTTTATAGCGTCCCATTCGCGACGTGCCCGCTATAAATATGGCGGCGACACTGTAACCGATGTCCCAAACCGGGGCCTGTAACTCGGGAAGCAGGGGGTCTCTGAGCCACAAATCAATGCGGTTCAGCTCAGGGGGCCCCCTGCTCCCGCACAATATTATTAAAAATACATAAATGCTGCTTCATTACCATAGCGGATAGCCGCTAAGGCAATGAAGGGGTTAAGGCAGAATAGCATGTTTATTGGGGACATTTTCCCCCAATAAACATTGCAATAAACAACATACACCCCCTGTGTATGTAAAATACATAAACAATAATAAATACATTAAATACATATAGTACTCACCACCCATGTCCAGCTGCCACGATGAAGGCCATCCTCATCTTCATCCTGCCCATGCCCCATCCACTTTTGCAAAACAGACACAAGAATTAAAACATCCAATGTAATGTCCCCTAACCCCTTAATCACCATAGCGGTTATTAACCGCTACAGTCATTAAGGGGTTAACCCACCATCACCCACAAACCCTCCCCCACTAACCCCCCCAACCCTAAGGCCTAACCACCCTCACCCACTACCCACAGGGGAGTCCTACCAAATACCCTTGGGGCCAATACCCCCTCCCCCAGCACATACAGTACATACAGTACAATAATGAGCCAAATAACTATTATCCACATAGGGATAATACATTATTTGGCCATTATTAAACACACAAAACTTACATCTCTCTAATAATAAAATACATTTAACACACATCTATGCATAGCAGCATAGCCACAATCATTTACAATACAGAAAATAAAGCTTTAACAACACTATCATTTCTTACCCTGTATGTATATATCTCTCTAGACATACATACATACATACATACATACATATATAAAGTGGCAAGAAATGATATGCATAAAAAAAAATGAAGACATGAAAAAGCAAAAAAAAACACAGTTACATTAAATACATTTCTTTATTTCACTTACCATTACTTGCCCCCACCGACTCCCATTGATCAGCTTACTGACGAACCAATCCACGAACAGGAACCCATAAAATAAAAAACCATAAAATAATAAACATTAAAATAATAAAACACGACAATCCAGGGGTCTTCTAGTTGTAATCCATCTTCATCTGTATTCTTCTACCTTCTTCCGGGGTCTTCTTGCCGTCTGCTGCCACGCCCTGGTCTTCTTTCTTCAGAGGAGGTCCTTCCTCCTCGGCGTCTGGCTTCAAAATGAGACGACATAGGCTTTTAAAGGCCTATGACATCACATTTTCATGAAAAGACACATGGCCGGACTCACATGGTACGGCAGCCAATCAGAGCGTGGGAAGTCTATCCCTACTCTGATTGGTTCAAGTACCATGTGACAGAGGCTTGGGGGAGAAAGGATGTGACGTCATTGAAAGCCTCTGTCACATGGTACTTGAACCAATCAGAGTAGGGATAGACTTCCCACGCTCTGATTGGCTGCCGAACCATGTGAGTCCGGCCATGTGTCTTTTCATGACGTCATCTTAAAGGCAATTGCAGCAAAGCCATTCTGATTGGCTGTGCTGTCATTGCCTTTAAGTGACGTCATAATTTTTTTTAACATCGGCCAAAACACATGGTTTTCACGGCCCAATCAGGGCCGTGGGAACCATATGACGAAAATGTGACGTCATAGGCCTTTAAAAGCCTATGTCGTCTCATTTTGAAGCCAGACGGACCTCCTCTGAAGAAAGAAGACCAGGGCGTGGCAGCAGACGGCAAGAAGACCCCGGAAGAAGGTAGAAGAATACAGATGAAGATGGATTACAACTAGAAGACCCCTGGATTGTCGTGTTTTATTATTTTAATGTTTATTATTTTATGGTTTTTTATTTTATGGGTTCCTGTTCATGGATTGGTTCGTGAGTAAGCTGATCAATGGGAGTCGGTGGGGGCAAGTAATGGTAAGTGAAATAAAGAAACGTATTTAATGTAACTGTGTTTTTTTTTGCTTTTTCATGTCTTCATTTTTTTTTATGCATATCATTTCTTGCCACTGTATGTATGTATGTATGTATGTCTAGAGAGATATATAAATACAGGGTAAGAAATGATAGTGTTGTTAAAGCTTTATTTTCTGTATTGTAAATGATTGTGGCTATGCTGCTATGCATAGATGTGTGTTAAATGTATTTTATTATTAGAGAGATGTAAGTTTTGGGCTTTATGCTGTACTGTAGGTTATGGAGAGGCTTGCTTTAGTATATTGTAAATGTTGGTGTCCTTTTTAGTATATTTTGAACTTGTTCTCTGTTACGATAGCTATAGTTAATTGTGTAATTGGTAGGGATGGTATTTTAATTGTTTAGGGATGTAATTCATGTGTGTTAATTCATTGATGGTGACTTTATTTGCTTACATAATATAGTTCTTGTGATGTCAGGCTATTTGAGTTGGATTATTGTATTGTTAACATTGATTTGCAGCGTGTACATGTAGTTTACATGTTATGCTACATGTATACACTGTAAATGCAATGTTTTAAGTGGCATTTGAGCCTTCAGATTGAATGATTAAATGAGATTTGGTTAGGAAATTGGTTTTTAATTCATTGAGGATGTTATGCATAAGTGGTGTTGCCATTGCAGGATGGCTTCACCCCTTAATTACCTTAGAGGTTAGTACCCGATAAGGTGATTAAGGGGTTCATTGGTATGTTAATGTAATTGAGATGTATTGGCTATTTATTATTTTGGCAACGGACCCCAAGGATGATGCTGGCGACGGAGCCTTCTTATTGATGAGGTTAGTACAATTTTCTTTACTTTATTACGGTATTGAATGTGTTTAATAATGGCCAAATAATGTATTATCCCTATGTGGATAATAGTTATTTGGCTCATTATTGTACTGTATGTACTGTATGTGCTGGGGGAGGGGGTATTGGCCCCAAGGGTATTTGGTAGGACTCCCCTGTGGGTAGTGGGTGAGGGTGGTTAGGCCTTAGGGTTGGGGGGGTTAGTGGGGGAGGGTATGTGGGTGATGGTGGGTTAACCCCTTAATGACTGTAGCGGTTAATAATCGCTATGGTGATTAAGGGGTTAGGGGACATTACATTGGATGTTTTAATTCTTGTGTCTGTTTTGCAGAAGCGGATGGGGCATGGGCAGGATGAAGATGAGGATGGCCTTCATCGTGGCAGCCGGACATGGGTGAGTGCTATATGTATTTAATGTCTTTATTGCTGTGTATGTATTTTAAATGGACAACTGCACTATTATCCATTTGTGGATAATAGTCATTTTGCCCATTACTATACTGTATGTTAGGGGGGTATAGGTGTTGTTGGGGTTATATATATATATATATATATATATATATATATTTAGTTAGTGTGGGGCTGGTGTGTGTATTTTTTATTATTGTGGGTAGTGGGGGTGGGTGAAGGGGGTATTAGCCCCAACGGTGGTTGTTTAGGGCTTGCGGGTGGGTAGCGGGAGGCCTTAACCCCTTCATGACCGTAGCGGTATTAACCGGTATGGTCGTGAAGGGGTTAAGTGCCCCCGCAAGCCCCCCGCAAGTCCTAAGCTCACACCCAGGGCCAAATACCCCCTTCACCCACCCCCTCTAGCCACAATAAAGATGGCACGGTGGGTTAACCCCTTCATTGCCTTAGCGGTTATCCGCTAAGGTAATGAAGTAGCTTTTAAATGCCTTTTTCCTGCCTCGGATGCATGCCGGGGGGCTTCGGTGTGGGTATCAGCTCCGGAGACCCTCGGCATCAATCACAGGCAGGAAAAATGGCTGATTTTTTCTAAGTGTCGCCCCGGCCGATGCTTCTAATCCAGCAAGTTGCCAACTTTAGTTGGCGGGCTGGATTGGCCATAAAATCTCCAATCTGGGGTGCCGATCAGCACCGAAAAGCTGATCGGGGCTTCCTGAATTCAGCCGGGTTATAAAAGTGCCGATAAGTGGCTTATCGCCAGCCGTCTCCCGATAATTTCTTATTGGGAGGAAAAGTTGCCGATAATTCCCACTTATCGGCGCTTACTGAATCTGGAAGGAAAAAAATGGCTATAAAATGCCGAAAAAGCCTTATCGGGGCTTACTGCATGAGGCCCTAAGGCTTTCATTATGGACATCACATTTCAAGTAAATTTAGTGGCTTATGTACAGTACCAATATTTTATTTTATGCAGAAAAATTCAATGCTAAACAGTAAAACAACCCTTTAAAAATGATTTGCCAGTGTCAAGCAATAGCTTCTAGTACATAAAAAACCCACACTGGACTATATTTGATTTACACTAGTGCACTGACAAAATGTATGATCAGGTTATTTTGTGAGCTGTGTCTTACTATGTCAGCAAATCCTGAACAAAAATGTTACTTATCCTGTTAGGCTTTATGAACTTTAAAAAAAATGCTATTACATAACTAGCTGAATGTACCCGGCATTGCTCGAGAATTGTAAGAAACAAAAAAAAATACTGAGATTTATAAATGGAGAATTACATTTTTAGTTTCTTAATGAAAAGTAATTATGTATTTTTATTGTAATGCTGTTGTGTAAACTACAGTATATTTTAGTTTTTTCCATCAGGCGCATAACGATACACATTTTTTCCAGTTCCCACTCTAGAGCATCCAACATAAAGTTGACCATGTGCAGAACATGAATTCTTTACATGCAGTCCAGCTACTTCAAGTTTCTGTCCTTAAGATTTATTAATTGACATTTCAAATGCAATATATGTGTATGTGAATCTGTCTGTGTGTATGTGTGTCTGTATATACAGGGGCAAGAAAAAGTTTGTAAACCCTTTAGGATTTTCACATATTTTACATATTTCAAACCTAAGATGCTATTAAATCTTAATCTAAGTCCAAAGCATAGATAAAGATAACCTGATCAAACAAATGACACAAAAACATATTTATCCACAAATGATTTAACTTTCAATATCATCTGTGATAAAGTATGTGAACCTTTAGATTCATACCTGGTGGCACCCCCTTCAGCAATGACTTCAACTAAGCATTTCTTGTGACTACTAGTCAGTCTCTCACATCGATTTTGAGGAATGTTGGTCTATTCCTCCTTACAGAACTACTTCAACTCAGTGACATTTGAGGTCTTCCTTGCATGGACAGTTCACTTCAGGTCCTGCCACAACATTTCTATGGGGTTTAGTCCAGACTTTGACTGAGCTATTCTATAATGCGGAATTACTTCTTCTGTAGCCATTCTTTTGTAGATCTACTTGTATGTTTAGGATCATTGTCTTTGTGTATGACTCACTTTTGCTTCAGCTCGTGGACGGATGGCGTGACGTTCTCCCCAAGAATCTACTGATATAATGCAGAATTCATGGTTGTGACAATGATGGCAAGCCGTTCACGTCCTGAGACAGCAAATCAGTCCCAAACCATCACACTGCTTGACGGTTGGGATGAGATTCTTCTTTTCAAATGCAGTGTTTGGTTTTCACCATACAAAGTTTCTCAGGACTAGCCAGAAATGTATTGCAGAAATATAAAATTGCCTCGTTGTTTTTATATTTCTGTAACAAATTTCTGCACCAAGCTTCCGAGATATTCTTTCTCAGAACTTGCTCAGCAGGGAATCATATAGCCAGTTAGTCTTTGCTTGAGTAGAAGGTTCAACCTGGATGAGTCTGACAACATCTAGGCGTATGAGCGCCCTCCACTTTGTTACATTGTAGCTAGTCGTGTGGATACTAATGTAAAAAGACTACCACTCTCTAGCTATGATGCCAGAACTCCTGAGTCCTTCCAGCTGATTGGACCCCAGATACCAGAAGTCTACTCACTTTCCTGTCCTCCGGACGCCACAGAGGACAGGCAAAGTGATACTGATAAATGCTAATTTTATATACTTTTGTATGTGCAATACTTACCCTTTTTTTATTCTGCCAATACATATTTTTTACATACTATACCATGGGGCATATTCTAGTAGCTTCGATAAAATTGCTGCCATCTTGAACGATGTGGCATGTTCCCACAGAACGGTTTGCCATTTGATTTATCACGGTATTCAGAAAGAATCATAAAGCATTTCCACAAGTCTCAAACCGTGAAGTAGGAAAATGCCAATACCATACGGGAAAGCAGGGATGGTATCTCAGCCTTTTTCTAAGTTCTCTCCTGTGCGATCTGGCCACAGTCTGTATGAGCTGCATAGAAAGCTGCACAGAGAGAGCCGCATCTCCCTGCAAAGCTCTTACAGGCAATTGAAATGTTTTTATTTACGATGCCATGTTTTAATTTATAGCATTTCACAATAGAGCCATTGATTTTTTCTGTGGTAAACCATGCCAATATATGGGCATGGATTTTCACACTGACAACGAATGGGCAACCTAAAAAAAAGGGAAGAAAATCCATGCCATTTCTGCTTTTGAGAAAGGCCTGTGTGGCCGAAACGTTAAGTCTATTGGCAATAAATTAGTTTATTGAGCAAATCCGTGGAGCCCTGATTTTCTTCCCTTCGTTATACCCTGGATTGATACAGAGAATCCTGAACCAGGAGCACCAGTAGTTGTATCAACCTTTTTTCTGATTATACTAGTGTGCAGCAATTTATCATACACCTATTCAACCTAAAAAAAAAACATTACACAAAATACAATACATAACAATTAAATATATATGATGACAATGTGACAATGCTCACCCCTGTATATACAAAGAGTGTGTGTATATATGGGTGTGTATATACGTCACTCCGCCAGAATGTCGCCAATCAAGATGCATGGCAGGCTACTCTGCCAATCTGCATATTGAGTTAAGATATCAGGAGCACCACAGGGATCCGGACGCGATGACGTCATGACGCCATTAGGCTGATGAGGACGCCAACGGGATGACGTCACATGACGAGGAGGTTCCCTTTTGACACCACTCCATCTTACCAGAGTAGATTTGGTGCAAGAACTCTCGCAAGAATACAGAAGAAGGTTCCTATTGGAGGATATACCAACACATGATGTCAGCAAGGAATGAGATTTTAACAGAGCGACAGCGCTGGATGATGACGGACTGAATTGGACTAATTAGACTATTCATGACACCTGGTTTTGGGGCTATAAGAGGGCTGGGTTTGTGATTGTGCACATTATGCCATTTCTGCTTTTGAGAAAGGCCTGTGTGGCCGAAACGTTAAGTCTATTGGCAATAAATTAATTTATTGAGCAAATCCGTGGAGCCCTGATTTTCTTCCCTTCATTATACCCTGGATAATAGTGTGCAGCAATTTATCATTCTTCTATTGAGGTTGAGATTACCACATATATATTGACACTAACCACTCTATGTTGCACTGTACATGTCTCAGAAGGCCAAATACAGTCAGTTGCTATGCTCGGTTCATAGCTAGCGAAAGGCGTCAAATACGACGAGAAAAACAAGTTCAAGAGCATTCTAGAATGTCTTCAATAAAATAAAGATAATGATATTAAAACAAATCATGATAAAATGTGTCAAATAAGCCATTTGACAGTAATGATTTTGATTATAAGGATTTCATTCATGTATCCAAAAAGATTCTCAATGCAAAAGCCTATGATTTCTGTGTTCACTCCCATGGAAGCATTTATTTATTTATAAAATGTTTTACAAGGAAGTAATACATTGAGGTTTAACTCTAATTTTCAAGTATGTCCTGGGCATAGAGTTAAGATGACAAACAATACATGGTTACAAATACAGTTACATAAGTGAACAGGGTATACATTATAGACAAGAAATAGCATGCACATGTAACGGTGGTTTCCCCACACGATGGGAGATTCTGCCATTAGAGCATGTGTGGTGCATGCTACCTGTTGGTAAGCAGGAGGGCTGAGTCATCCGCCGATGGTTATGGGGACACAGGACAGGTTTCTGGGGTACATACCCAGCATAATTCTCTATCAGTGCAGCGCCTCCACCTGTCGCAGGCTCCAGGTGTATGGTTTCCGCCCCCCCCCCCCCCCCCACCCCTGACAATCAAGAGCACTGCTGGGAGTGGGGAAACCCCATGATAACTACTGGCTGGCCTGCTCTTATCAGGGCTTACTACCAAAGAGGGCAGACTGGTAGCCAAGAACCAGTCCTGGCTACACACAGTTAGAGATAATATATATTTTTGGCGTATGTAACAGTTACAGACCAGATTAAAATGTGAGACAGCTTTAGTTTTGAAAGAACTTAGACTGGTGGCTGTGAGAGTCTCCGGTAGATTGTTCAAGTTTTGGGGGTGCACGGTAAGAGAAGGAGGAGCGGCCGAATACTTTGCTGAACCTTGGAACCATGAACAGTCTTTTGGAGTCAGATCTCAGATAATAAGTGCCACATGTGGTAGGGGTGAGGAGCTTGTTCAGATAGAAGGGTAGCTTGCCCAGACAGTATTTGAAGGCAAGACAGGAAATATGAACTTTGCGCCTAGACTCAAGTGATGACCAATCTAGTTCTTTGAGCATTTCGCAGTGGTGTGTGTTGTAGTTGCATTGGAGGACAAAACAGCATATTGAATTGTAGAGGGTATCAAGTTGGCTAAACATATTTGAGACCCCTACATTTGAGTACATGGAAATTACATCCAAAGTAGTCCATAAAATGTTTTACGAGCAAAATACCCTTTTCACTCATTTTCCAATGTTCCATAACTCTTTTATGTATCCGTAGGATAGTTTTTCCAACAAACATTAAATTGCAGAGACATAAATTACTGTACATATTAGTTAGTTCGTTAAATATGTAGTGCTTCTAGAACTGACAACATCCCAAACTGTATATCACCTACCAAATGGTTCAAAAGTACTTTCTGATATTAGAAATTGGAATACATTCAGTACTGAATATTTCCTAAGGCTTTCTTATCCAACCACCAGCCATCTTTTTTCTTTCTATACTCACTATGGAATAGCTTGTCCCTAAGAGTAGGAGTCCTTTTGTTGGTGGCCTTAGGAGGGAATTACTGTATGTACTCTATAACAAACAATACGTACTCTACAGAACTTGCAATCTAGATGATTCATTCAACTGGAATTTATAACTCATTTTCTAAAGGCACAGTAGTCTATAAAGGTGTTCTTCTTTATTGAGACAGTTATATGTCTGATACCATCAATTGAAAAAATATATACTATTACAGTTATAAAATTAAGCACTAATTGAAGTAGAATAATGCAAATGGTAAAATAGATAACATTGTAAAACTGTATCTGCTGTAAAACAGTCCTGCACTTTGTCTGACTCTTTTTCAATGAATGTGCAATATTTAAAATAGTGCCTGCTAATTTTTGTAATAGAGCTTTAAATGTGTTCACAAAATATCCCAGAGAAGCTTGCTGGCGCATATTCATCTGGACTGACTTTCCTGCAGACCTTGCTAACACCAGATCACTTTACATTGTCAATATTAAAATACATCTCACGTCACCCATCCTTATTCTGTATATTATCAGTTCCAGAAACATAAAGGTAGAAGGTCAGGAGTACAGTATGAATAGAATGACTGCTAAACTTTTGGGAAGAAATAGAGATTTATTTAGGTTATAGACAACATTATCATTTATGAGAGGTTGTTGATTACTTCCATAACTGTTAGTAACTCTAGATATTAATGGACATATTATTTGTGAAATAGTAATATAGAGAAATGTGATATAGAAAGAAGAAAAAACAATCTTCCCATCCAAAGGAAGATTTTTCTCACTTTACCATTACCCCCTATTCTGTTAGAAATTCACGTCTGTTGTGTTCCTGTGTGTCATGTTTTATTAAGCCCAAGCTTCTGTTGTTTACAATTATTTTTTAACATTTTTTAACCAATCTTACATTATTTTAATGTTTTTTATTTTGTCTTTACAGTTTTTACAATGTATGCTTTGTATCCAAAGTAGAAACTGTGGTACAGATGTATTAAGATTTACTGTTTTCGGTGTGCGGGCCAACATGTTGAAATACACGGCCCGTCTGCGGCATTGTAAGGGGACTGTCGCAGAGGTTATAGCAGGAGACCCGAGTTGGGAAAGTAAATGAAGGCTTTTATTTTGCCAAAGTTCATCAACAAAAAAAAACAGGCTTTTTTTTCTCTCAGCCAAGCTGCAGCAGAACACAGTGCAGCAGAACAAACTCCAGAACAATAAGTACTTAAAAACAAATCAATCATAGTACAGACTTCAGGGTTAGCGTCTGTCTGCAGCTCAGGGAACCTCACTAGACTGCAGATTGCCTGTTTATAAAAGGGTTAGCCCAGGTGGCTCGTTATTGCTCCTGCTTCCAACTATTTGCTGTCCAAAGAGTCGTAAGCTCTGGTTAACAGAGCTGACCCTACTACAAGCACCAAGAACAGTAAAATGTGCTGCCCCGGCGATCGGAGCTTCTGAATGAGACCCCTGCTGCATTAATCCTTCACTTGATAGGCCACCGGGAGAGGAGAGATACAGATACTAACCTCCTAGATGAGCTATCTCTGTCTCCATTTCCATCTGCCGTCCCCAGCAGCTCTGAAGGAAAGAGTCACTCTATGAGCTGTACCAAAATCTGGATGATGTAGATGCCTGAATATGGGTCTCTACATCATAAGGGGGAATGCTATAGGATCATATGTGGTCATCTATGTCATCAAGCAGTCTGGACAGGACATTTAACACTGTCCGGTTCCCTTGATGATGTAGATGACCAAATATGGTCCTATAGTATACCACTTGTAAGGAAGAGGTCCATATTCGGTCATCTACGTCATTCAGAGTGTTGGGACATACTGGAGACTAATTCTTATGTTCAGAAATGTATAGGACGGCAGACTGAGATAGGGACAGCTGAGCAACAATCTCTTCTCTCCTGATTGCCCAATAGGATTAACAGTGCAGGTCCCACTCAGAAGCAGGGACCCCCACAGTGTTAATCCTGTTGGGCCACTTACTGTTTTTGGATCTGCAATCGACACGGCCGCCGCACTGCACTGGTGCCGCCGTTGCACACAATTGCGGCACTGAGAACAGTAAGTCTTATTACATCTTTATACTTGTAATAAAAGGATTTATCGCAATTATCAAAACTAGGGATAAGCAATTATAATAAAGCAAGGGAATCCATGATTAAAATATTCATCATGATTTGCTAACAACTCTCCGCTCTTCCTCAGTTGTTTGATGACCCAGACAGAATCTAGAAGTTTGTTAGGAAGTATTAGAGGACTTATAAGGCCTTAGAACCAATCAGCAGAAATGAAGAAAATAGAACAGCTAGCTAGACCAGAACAATTACATTTTTCGTGTATGAGGTCCATTGTCTAGCAAATGGGGGTAAGAAATAGACTGACAAAAAAATGTGGTTCAACTGTTCATATTTAGAGACACATAGAAGGAAAGTGAAATCAACACTGGGCCGGTGGTAGATTTGACCTTTTGCCACCCATAGACTCACTCTGTCAGCGGGGACAGCCCTCCTGCTACAGCCTAGTGGCGTCATGCCATCACAGCGGCATATAGCACCCCATTTTCATGGCAACGCATCATCAAGTGACATTGCAGCATCATTTGACATTGGGTCGACATGACAATGCAATGCTGGAGGAGGAGGGCTGCTCCATAGAATGTAGGACCCCCTACTCAACACACACACACACACACACAAATATCTGCCCCACAAAAATTGCTTCTATAGCCTAGTCAGCCTTGCGGTAAATCCGCCTCTGCACTGAGCCATGAGTATTTTGTGATCTATGAACTTAGGAAAAACAGAATAAATTTTCTTACCAAAGTGTATGTATTCTCTTTTTTTTTAGTATTTTTCTCACTTGTAAAGTACTTAGCTATGCAACGTGTTAAAATCCATTAAAATATTTAATGTTTTTATTTTAACAGTTCTATGTGCACCTTTTGTAGACGTACAGTAATTGTCATTATTGCGGTCAAATTTAATTGCTTTGAGTACCTGAGTGCCTAAATTAACATACCATCCAAAAGGGACTACGGTATATACAGTTGAGACCATTTTTCCACCTTGTTCATCTAGAGCAGTGGTTCAAACCCTTTTTTACATTGTACACCCCCTTCTAGAAATATTTGTTCCACGTGAAATTGTATTGCGAAATTAAGAAATCAATTTGCTTACTCATCAGACTACAGATGCAGCGGCCATTATTTTAAGGCATCACGGCGCTGATTTCGTGTGCGCTGCTGTACTCCACATGGCATGAACGCGGCCAATTTATTTATTTATTTTATTTTATTTATAAAATGTTTTACCAGGAAGTAATACATTTAGAGTTACCTCTCGTTTTCAAGTATGTCCTGGGCATAGCGTTAAAATGACAACTAGTACATCCTTATAGATACAGTTACATACTGTACGTGAACAGGGTATACATTATATACAAGACATTGCATGCACAGTTAAAGATAATATATATTATGGGCGTATGTAACAGTTACAGACCAGATTAAAATGTGAGCCAGCTTTGGTTCTGAAAGAACTTAAACTGGTGGTGGATGTGGATGTGAGATGTCAATCTCCCCATGTTTATCATGGTTGCTTTGTTTGGATTTCAAGGATTGTGTGCAATTTAATGCAATTAAATGAATTAATTGTAATGTGTACAGTACTGTGCTACTGTGTCAATTTCATTTGTTTAAAAGCAAGAACACTAAAATGCCATTTTATGTACTCGCCTGCACTCGCGTCTTAAGGCGGTAAGGTTGGAAGTAATCCCACGCCATCACATGGGTATTCCAAGGTACACACCGCGTAATTTGCTAAAATAATGGCCGCTGCATCTGTATTGCGAACAAAACTGTTTTGACCAAAAAAGAAGCATACTGTAGTGTCCTGTACTTATGCTATGACATGCTAAATAAGGCACCCAAACATCCCCCAGTCTGTGCAGACAGTATGGATAGTATAGCTGTCAGTTACTGTGGGAGTGTGAGGATTGGGTTGTGGCCCGCACCCGTGACGTGTCCTGTGACGAGACGGGTGATGCAGGTCGCGTTGCCAGGTTTGTGGACACCGCACGCACCGTGTCCAGGCTCCGCCACTGTGGCACGCCTTTCGACGAGACGCATGATGCATGCTGCACTACCAAGAAAAGGGACACTGCATGCACCGCGCTCAGGCTCCGCCCACCTGATGTCACGGGTGATGCCCATCGCACACAAGCTACGCGCAGGCACCGCAAGGATTGATAAGTCTGTCTCTCTATAATTATTCCTCATCTGCTCTTATCCCCGCCCCTGCCTATCAGTGGACTGAATATGTCTGATGGGCGGTTCTCATTCATTACTCTGCAGCCTTGTAATAACTAGCTATTGGCTACCTGTTCCTTAAATGCTCAGCCAACCCTACTGCAAATTAGCTGAGCATAAACTTCTGTTTATGTAACGCAGTGCTTGCCCAAAGCACACTGCTGCCTTGCTGTTGCCTTGTTAACCCTTGCCTTGCCTTCCTTGCTCCTGTTTGACTTTGGCTTTTACCTGGACCTCTGCCTTCTCTGATCGCTGACTTCGGCTCGTATTTGGACTTCTACCTTCTCTACCCCTGGACCCCAGTTCCGCACTACGACTATCTGATATCTCCAATCCTACACCACGGCAAGTACCACGACCACTCTGACATCTCCTACCCTGACCCAGCTACACGACCTTCACTTTGCATTCCGGACTTGGTTGCTCGGTTGCAGGTCAGTGGTTACCAACATCCCCACCTCAGCCTCGCGGTCCTGTCCTGTTTGTGGTGAGCACCTGTTACAGGGAGCTTCCAAAGTCACATCCCAGAATGCCTTGCCACTGGTCAGGGCACCAACAGCTTTCCCAGGGATCAGAAATAAAGTTTCCACTCCTCACACTAACCCCACAAACACAATTCATCCACACAGAGACACACACAATTCCCCCCACATACACAAACACACATACAATTTTCCCTTCTCCCTCAATATACACACAATTCCTCCTCCCACCACAATATACACACATCCCTCCTCCACCACAAAAAAAGAACACACACCTTGGTGCCGTGCGATTGGGCCCAACTTCCAGTGCGAAACAGCAGACAGGAAGGGTGGAGGGTAGGGAGGGGGGAGCAGGAGGAGGCCCCACAGGAGCTAGACACAGACGTTGGCTGCTAGCTCTGGCTGGAATGACCCCTGCAGACGCTGGACCCGGGACAGTTGTCCCAGCTATGCCGCTGGTGATGCAAAGCATAGTCAAGAGTGACTTTAGAAGCTCCTGTTGTCATTGACAGTTATTACACACACGATAAGGTGCAATTTGGGGACTTACTAAGTGTGCAGTCACTACCCCTGGTAGACACTTCACATACCCGTAGCGTTTCCCAACCTCCCTGTTGGGAATCACTGACCTAGAGAAAATATATATTGTCTTAGGTACGGGCACCAACAAATTTCATGTGTTGGAGTTGATGATCAATATACTTAACATGGAGCAGTCTTGTGCAATTTACCACACCAAGTCAAGAAAAACTTCCAAAAGACACAGACTATTTTGTGTATTATCACAATGATTCCTGAAATTGATTTCACTCAAGTTAGAGTCAAGTACAAGTGGGTAGATATATTGAGGCAGTTAATGTATTAACAATGACAATATACCTATATATACTGTACATGACATTCATACTGTATGTTAAAGAAAATACGGGATTGAATTACCAGCATAATGGCATTTAAAATTAGATACTGTATTAAACAATGGATAACATACAGTATACGGTATCAGAATTATTTGTATTAGTGATTATTGTTAAATTATTTTTACAGGGGGTCAACAATTTATGACTCCAACACTGTATAATAAAGTGACAAAGTGACATTTAATTTTGTAATGGCAATGCTATTGTACAGTATACAAACTATTGTATCTACATTCTTCCATTACAACTGTACATAGTATATGAATACATCTGGAGAATAATGTGGTCTAAAAAACCATTACTTTGTTCTTTTTTTCTGAGGGGAGCTTTGAAACATGCCAGATAAACAAAGAAAATAGATATCACACCTCAAGTAGAGTTGAGATGTTGAGCATGTGTGTTTGATGGAAACATAATTTGAAAGAGCACATAGAAAACTTAGCCATTATTAGTAGAAAATCACTTATCTCAGACATGGATTTGCTAATGCCTTAAAAAGTGCTTGCTAAATCTGTGTTCACCAATTTCTATAAAGTGTACCATTTTCATGAAAGTAACAGTGTTTAAAATTTTTGACAAATTCCGCAATTTTTGCAAAAATTGCCATATTTAAAGGGCTTTGTGACCTGTCCTCACGGTCATGTCACCAGAATTTAGGTTCAATTGACCAGCAAATTGACTTTTAATGTTACGGACATTTTTTTCAGATCTGCCCAAAGAAGATCCTGTGGAGCCGGAAGACGTCCCCTACCTTAGGACGGGTTAGGGTCCTACCTTTTACTTTCAGCAGGATCCAGTGGCTGCCTATCCAGACAAGGTGCCAGGTGGTGCCTTGTGTTGGTGTGCCGCAGGGTGATGCATTTCTGGCGCTGCCAGATGTGACGTTATCACCGCTGCCGAACTTGGACCTGCCGGGCACTCTCGCAAGACTGTCTCTGGACAATGATGTCGGCAAGATTTTGTTTCTGGCACCAGCGGAACCACCACCTGCTCCATCAGCGGTGAGTGCTGGCGCTATCCTCGAAAATGCACCCTGCTATGTGGCTCAATGCAAGGGAAGGGGTCACGGACCCATGAAGTCACTTCACTACCATCCCCACGGGGCCGTGGTAAGCCTGCAACCTATGTACTGGCCATGGACACTGTTAGACCACGATCACCAGATTTAATTACCCATGTCCCTTCCCATGCTACACCTGTGCAGGACTGTGCCTCAACCCCTTCCATTCTACCTGTCCCCAGAGGGAGTCATCAAATTGTTCCTGCCACCTCAACATTCGTCCTATGTGATAATGTGTCCCCTGGGTTATTCCCTGACTTGAAGGATTGGTCTTTGGAAAGGGGGTGTCATGATGTGCAGCCCGCAGACCAGACCAGTCCCCTGTACTGAGGTGGGATGTAGAGTATACGCACTGACAGCAGAGGGGGCATGTCCGGGATGTGGCGTAGTAGCGCAGCCAGGCCTGGATGTAGATAAAGAATGGTCAAGTACTGGTCGAGTATATAGAAAGTTCCGTAGTCAAAATCTGTAGCAGAGTCCAAGGGTCTTAGAGGTTAGAGTAGTCTGTAGGAAAGCCAAGTTCAGGAGCCAGAGGGGGTATTCAGACGAGCCGGGTCAGTAGCTGTAAGGAATAAACACAAGAGAGCACGACAAAGGTTCCAGGCAACACAGGTAGCAAGGAGCTGTGCAGAGCAAGGAAGTGAAGGCAAAGCAGGATATTTAAAGCGACAGTGACCAATCCAGACGAGGGGCATGGCGGAGGTGTGTCGAGGAGCTGCTGGTGAGTGGCTGAGAGACCAGGAAGTAGTAGAGCACAGCTGAGAGTCTGTAACACCAGTGCCAGAATCCAAGATGGCGACGGCAGAGTTCAAGGTATGCACTGGGCGGCGGCATGGGTAGCGACGGGGGGCAGGGGCAGCAGCCGCTGCAGTACTGGTAGTGGGTAAGGAGGGGTCACGCCGCAAGGGACGTGGCCCCCGTTTCCTTACAGTACCCCCCCCTTCAGGATCAACCTCAGGACGATCCATCCAAGGCTTCTGTGGAAATTTCTTGTGGAAGCGATTGAGTAGAGCTGGAGCATGAATGTCTTCCCTTGATATCCAGGAACGCTCTTCTGGACCATAGCCCTTCCAATGTACAAGGAACTGTACTTTTCCCCCGGGATATACGGGAATCCACAATGGACTGTACCTTGAATTCAGAGTGTCCTTGGACCGTAACAGGGTTGCGTTTACGGGCTTTTGCAGGGAAGCGATTGCACTGAACGAAAGGCTTGAGCAGCGATACATGGAACGAATTGGGAATGTTCATGGATGAAGGCAACTATAAGTGGTGGGACCCTATGTTCCAAAGCTATGTCACCAGCATGGATAGGACGAGTTCATACTAGTTGATGAGTCTATGGTGGATTATTGGTGGGAGGAAGGCTCCTTCTCCCCTGACATCACTGCTGAAGTCATCCGTAAGCGGTTGAGAGAAATACATTTAGGAGTTACGTCACCCAAGGGCCCCTCCATTCTATACCAGGAGGTAGACCCTAATGAACCTAAATTTTGGGTCTTACCCGGCCAAGGAGCTGGCCAAAAGATATTAAGGCATAGCCGAGCTGACAGGGCAATAATAAACTGGTACCGTCAGTCCCACTGGTATGACTTCCCTTACATGCGCAAGCTGATCATTCAAGAAATAGATGACAACCGGCATGATTGGCTTAAGTTGGCCATTACAGATTATCTTCAAGCCAAGTCTAGTGTCAAGGAATTCATTAATGATTCCCGTAAATGTTCCATCATGAGAGAATGGCTTACTAGGACTTGTATATTCATGGATAGAGTAGATCTCCAACAGCAGACTGGTGCCCCTAAGGTGTATTCTGTGTGGGTAAAGGATTTTGAGGGACACTGATTCAAAAGCCTGATCCCAAGTATTATAAGTAGTGAGCCCATACTCTTCATATTGGAAGAGTTAGAAATATCATCGCTGTAACCAGTGGATGATTTGGGTTCTTGCTGTCTGTATATGTATTTTGGGTTAATGTTATACCATCTCTTATGTGTAACCTGTTATTGCATTGCAGGCCCAGGATAAAGGATGGTGCTCCAAATTCGTCCCAGTTAGGGCAAGGAATTTTCCAACCAGAGGACAGTGTAGCCATGGCTAGTCCAGGCTGCATCTCTGCCTCTTGTCACATAAGTTCCTAGTGGCTATAGGCTGTGGCAGGCTATCCTAGGGGTATTGACTCTACCTCATGCTGACTCTCTGAGTGGCATGAGTGGTGGTGACACAGGGTCTGTGTATAGCCAATAATGGTGCAGAAACTGTATCCTCCGCTTCTGGTGTCTCAGAGAAGAAGTGCTAAATTATAGAGAGTTCTCTTGTACCCCTCCTAGGGAGGAGAGGTGTGTGCAATTTCCTCCTGGCAGGGGGTGATACATGACAGTCGCTCCCTCATGGGCTGACTGTGAGAGAGAGAGATAAGAACTGAGAACATGGCCTCAATATTATCAGAAGATCGAGTATCATCCAGAGTTCTGCGACCCATCTTAATCTATCTGTATCTGCTGCATGACACCAGCAGTGGCTGCTAAATAAAGCATTCCTTTTTCTATACCCTTGCCTGAGTCTACAGTCTATTGGGTAGGGGTATGGAAGAAGTCTGCCATGGCGGGGACTGTCTCTGGGCAGGGCCATCTTAACAACATTAGGGGCCCCCGGGCAAACCAGTGCACGGAGCCCTGCCTACACTGTCGCTCCCAGCCTCCCACGCGCTCACTAGCAGCAGCAGGCACCGGAAGTGCTGCACTGCTAGGCTGCGAGCGGTTGTGAGGCGAGCCGGGGTGTCGGGCGGGCAGAGCAAGCGTAGCCATGGTGCCGGGTGGAGGAAGAGCGAGAAGGGTTGCCAGGTGGCTTGTCCAAAAATACTAGACACACTGGTGAAAGGTGCGACGCACTCGAGAATCGTTATTTATAAATTACCTGACTGTTTATGTCATTTGTTCTAAATTTCACTACAAGTACTGTATTCACCAATTTGCACCAATTTATATTCTATTTCGTTAAAAATCTGGGGAGGAGTCTTGGGAGGGAGCACCCTTCCGAGGGTTGTTTTAGGAAATAGAATATGAAATAGTGCAAATTGGTGCATGCTTGGAGTGAAATTTAGAACAAATGACGTAATGGTCAGATCATTTATAAATAACTGACCTGCAGTCATACTGTACATGGCGAGCAATACTGATCTTACTGCTGCTCCCACAAATTCCAAGATTGTTGCACCCCTCCACATGCTATCTCTCCCCCCCTTGTCCGACCAACCTCCCACCCCCCTTTGTCCTATGCCCCCTTGTCCTCTCAACACCTTCCTTCATCCTTTCTCATCCCCCATCCCCCCTCCCTTCATCCTATCTCACCTCCTCCCTTCATCCTCTGTTACCCCCATCCTTCATTCTCTCACCCCCCTGTCATTATAAGTACAGTAGCTTTCAAATTTAGACTTCAAAATCCAGCTTTAAATTGCATATTAAATCATGCCATTGAATAAGTGCTGCAGAGATTGCAATGCTGCTGTGATGAGAGCAGAGTTATGGAGCCTTTCTGAGAATTTACAATGGTGGTTATTTTTAATAGATCTTGAAAATGGAAGATTGTTAGTATAGTAAAAGAAAAGTAAGGGTATGTGAGCAATTAAACAAAGTAGCTAGTACTGTATGTAATGTCTTTCACTACACACACACACAGAACACACACACACACACACACACACACACACACAGATACATATACACACACAGAGAGACATATACACACACACACACACTGAGATACACACACACTGAGACATTCACTCACTCACACACTCACTCAAACACACACACACTGAGGCACACAAATATACAGGCAGGACACAGGACACAGACAGAAAGATAGCCACACTGAGACACACACATACACTCACACACAGATACACACACACAGTTACACACACACACAGATAGACACACACATATACAGACAGGACATAGATAGACAGACACACTGAGACACACTGAGACAGGACACAGCCTCACCTCTCTGCTGCATGCTTTTCCTCCGCTCTTTGGCCCCACCCCCCAGGCTCCTGCCACCTCCCGATTGGCTGAATAACACAGCAGCAACCAATCAGAAGCTGCCCAGCAAGTATTGCACGTGATCAAAAAAATCATCGAGATACTCTGTATGATTACATCATATAGCTTTTAAAATAAACAATAATAATTATTATTTGCCACTAATATGTCAGTAATAGAAACTGATATGAAGAACAATATCTAGTTGCAAAGGAGTTGGGCCATCAATTTCAATTGCAGTTTGAACAATCTGTGCAAGACTAAAAGTGTTTGCTGAAGCAGCTAAAAGCTGACAGTGAACCAAAGCTGCACCTTCTAATCTTGGCTATTGTTATATTATTGTTGAGTCCCTCAGGCAATCCTACATACAGTACCGAATATTCACATCCTGCCTTCCTTAATTCTTTTGTCCACTCTCCAATCCGCTCTGCCAGAAACCTTCAGTCCGAAAAGATTTATGATGCTCCTACTAACAAGGTCAACACCATTTTATCGCCAGAGGGTTTCTTCTCAGAAAATAATAACATCCATCCACGACTCAATAGGGTAGTAGTTCTTGCTCTAGTATTTAGGATTTGTTATAATAACCAATGCATACAAAAGCCCAAAGATCCATTGGGGGCATTCATCAATTTTTTGAGACACAGTAGCGCTAACTTCTATTTTGTGAGAGGTATGTCATTTGAGCTAACAGCTGCATAGAATTAGATTCTGTCGATTTCCAAATTGTGGTATGCTGGGTGGTATGTTTCATACTATGACAGAGTCATGTTGAAAAATGTTTCATACTGACAGGGGGAAGTAAGGTACATTAAGAAAGTTATATATTGCTAAATACTATAAAATAGACAATCAACTCAGTACAAATTGCTATTGTTTGGTAAGACAAACCAATGGGTATAGTCTTTAGAACTTTGAATTCTAAATTCAATATACTGTATTCTCTATGTATAAAGGAGCACTAGCATGGTAATATAGATTTATTTGAAAGGTGGTAAAAATGAAGGTATAATATTGAGAAATCCTATTTAATCCTCCAAATATAAATGTACTGTACGTGTTATTCGTTCATGTGTGGATAAACCAGGCATCCATATATGTAAAAAAATTACACATTAAAAAAAAGAACAATGTAGAAAAAAAACAAGACAATAAGGATTAATATTTAAAACATGTACGTGTAGCCCCTTCTCCCCGTCCCAATCGCAGATCGGGCCCCCTAAGGTGTACTGGGGTCTGGCTACGTGTCTTTGTGTGGTGCATACCTGCTGGCAACAGGAGGGCCTGAGTCTCCCGCGATGACATGGGGGATAACAGGAACTGGTTTCTGGGGTGGAAGCCTTCGTTCAGGTTCAATGGTGCAGCGCCTCCATCTTTAGTAAGCCCCAGGAATGCGGGGTGGAATCCTTACCAGAGAGTTTCCCACACAGGGATGAGAGATTCCAGTCTCACACAGGTTTTGTCTTTAAAAGCAGCAGTCTTTATTCTCAGCAGGGCAGCAGCAGCAGCCGACAGGTATAGTTCATACCCCTTCCACCAACTGTTCTCCTTAGTGATGGTCCTCCCTGCCACCACTCTGGATCAAGGGCATCCAGAGTGGGGCTAACTCTTTCCTCACCCCCTAAGCAGGGTGAGAGGTATTTGGTCCACCTCACTAAGCTATAGTTGGATCAGCTCTACTCATGAGCTGATCACTCTTCTCCTCCAACTCACTAACTATACTTCTACCAAAATCACTAGTCACACTAGTCACTGACACTAAATAGGAAGTGACACTGCTTTATGTAACCTCCAGTAGGCACCGCCTCTGCGTCTCTTGATTGGACACAGGGTCACATGACCTACCTTCACTTACACAACCCAGTAGCATAAGTAGGGAAAACCCATGTCAACTCCTGGCAATCTGCCCTTAGCAGAGTTTATACACAGGAGGAGGATAGAACTATAGCCCCATTTCTTACCAGGGCTACATATGTATAATTTTACTTACAGTATATTGTGCCAACCATGTATGCAGTACTTTACAAAAACAAAGCAGGTAAAGTACAGTACAAACAATGCGGATAAGAGCAGCAAGTAAATGACTACATAAGGCAAAAGGAGACCCTGTCCCAACAAACGTCCACTCACAGGGGTCTACTGTATGTATCAATGTAGAGAAACATGAGTTTAAATGCACTGCTCTGTTTTTTGGAGCAGAGCTGTGGCATATGTAAGAACAGTTTATTAGGTCTGATGTAGCATATTAGACTAAAGACACTTCAGTTATGGACATTTTTGGGGGAAAATAAAAGGCAAAATGAGTGAGCAGACTGTGAAACCGCTCATTATAATCTGTGCACCATGTAACTCCTCCCAACTCCTCCTACTGACACCTCCAAAAGCTAGGGCAGATGGGGGAAATTGGAACAAAATGCTTTGATTCATAGGTGCAGAGTAAAAATGTCCTGGATTAAGAGTGCACAGAAATAATTTAATGAGATACTTCTTTTAAAAGTAATTTTCAACAGGGCTTTAAAAATGGAAAGAGAAGGTGCTTGACAAAAAATGTACTTGAAAATAGTTATATAAGTGGAGGGGGGGTGAGTGAAAAGGTTTACAACGTGAAAAGTCAGTAGAGATAAAAGGTGCAAAGATGAGACATCCTTGTATTGCATGTGTAACATCCCGATGATCACACATAAGTATAATAATGGACATGTCCTCCTGCCAATAATTATCAACCAAGGAAAGGACTGAGATGATAGGATAACCAAGGGGAGGTTAAGAGCAAGATCTAGCAAGAGAGGAGCCAGTTAAATGAAGGAGACATGCATAGAGGAAGAGAAGAGAGGAACTGTCCTGAGGAGCTTGGCGAGAGAGAGCACGGTTCAAGAGCCTTCCCAGTTGGGTAGAGCAGCATGTACCGGACATAGCGGGTACGAGTGAGCAGAAAATACATCGGCAAGTAAAGGTGATCCATATAAACTGAGGGTCCTGAATCTGTGAGTAGAACAAGCGAAAACACATCCAAGGGATCGTCACTACAGCACTTCAGGAGCATTTTCATCGCACACCTCTACCACCATTCTTTGTGCAGTACCAGACCTGCACCTACATTTCACATGAGGTCCAGCACTGTGCCGGCAGCAACAGTGCCCTATTAGTTAGAATCTTGGCCCCCCAGAGTAAGAGATACTGAGGGACAATTATGCAGTTGGGCACACTTTTATCCTCTCTATACAATTATCTTAAGTATTGTGTGTGGTCCTCCGATTTAGAGGTTTAGAAGGGCAGGAGATGATTCTAGCAGCAGCATTTTGAATAGATTGTAGTGGAGAGGGATGTGAGGCAGGGAGTCCAGATAAAATAATGTTGTAGTAATTAATATGGGAGAGGGCATGCATTAGTGTTATACTACACAAGACAAAGGACGGGATGTATCTTTGCAATGTTGCATAGGATAACATTACAATATATAGTAACAGAGCTTATATATAGCCCCCCTCTGGGGACTACTAATTTGTGTAAGGCATTAGCCTTAAAGGGTTAACCAGGTGCATCACTCTCGTAATTCCCTTCCCCATCATGTGATGTAGGATGTCTTGTGACCAGTGATATCACCATACAGAGATAGAATCGTATATACATATATACATATACAGATTCAGCCACCAGTATCCGATGACTTGCCTGGGAAAATACTAGGGCTATCTCACAGTAAAAGATGCAACATTTCTGGGAGATTCTGAAGCCAGACTAATGGCCCATCGGATTAACACAGCTGGGGTCGCTGGGGTCCCGGCAGTCCCATTCCGTTTGATGCTGTGTTAATCCGATGGGCCATTAGTCTGGCTGCAGAAATCTCATAGAAATGTTGCAATATTACCCCAGATTTTGCAAGGCAAGTGGTCGGATACTAGTGGCTGCATCTGTATAGCTCCACCCAATATTCTAGAGGCAGGTTCCTCTGAATTCTTTAAGAGGGCCTCACAGTGAGTCCTCTAAATATGTTTGTGTATATGCAGAAGATTGCAAATCTGACCAATACTAAGGGAAACAAACATACGTACCTCCCCAGTGTAGGATAGAGAGTTATCAGGGGAAGAAGCACAAAGTAACTTTATGATTTGCCACTTTTATGTCTAACGTGAAGTTTGTCCTTCTATAGCGAGCCTAATAAACAGATGTGAATAAGCCTTTTTTTGTGCTATAAAAGTTATTATTCTATCTGCATATCCACACCCAGCCTGTACTGACCAAGCACCCTGAACAAGTATCAGAGACTAAGCATTGCCATGTATATAGTTCAATTCGATGTAAACTCCTTTAGAGTCGGGCGGAGGGAGGGTTAGATATTACTCTGTGCCCAGGACATACTTGAAAACGAGAGGTAACTCTCAATGTATTACTTCCTGGTAAAATATTTTATAAATAAATAATAAATAAATATACAGTACATATGCTGTACAGTACTATGAGGGGAGAAACAGAGGGAGGAAGAGGAAGCTTAGTATAACTTTTAGGCAATGTACTTGCAAGACTAGGTGAACTGTAGTATTATGGACTGTAATTGAACCTTTATACTAAAATTTTAGCATATTTACCACCTTTTCACCACAATTTTCAGCAAGTTGGAACTTCCCTGTAAATGTATAAAAAAAAAAAAAGCAAAAATACAGATTTTTTTTTTTTGCACATTTCTACTCTTAATACTGCCTCCACCACCTTTTAGGAATAGCAGGGATTTTCCATTGATATTCATGGCACTTGACAATTTCTATATCCTTAGTACAATTGTAATAAATTCACCTACCGTAATTTGTTGTTTATCAACTGAGCTTGATAGGCATAAATGGAAAATTAAAATTGGCCCCACTGGGTATGAGAAAGATATGGTTTTGTATATATTCTATACGGTAATTCACTCTGTATATAGTTCTATAGGGTGATTCACTCTACTCTTTAAAGGGTGGATGGGGTTGCAAATATCCCCAAACTGAAAGGAACTTGGTTCTACAGTATGCCTTTAGCTGGAAACAAATCTTGTAAACAAAGGAGGTATTCTATATATACTGATGTAGCCAATATTATTTCACCCATTAACGTGACGCTCTGCATAAAAAATGGTCCATTATTTAATGCGAGATTTGAAGTGGCACAAAATGTTGTCTGGCATTAAATTACATGCCACTGGGCACCACTTGATGCATTTTTTTTAAAACATTAATGCGTCAACATTGGTTACAAATGTACGCCGAAGCGGACGCTCGGCCGCTTTCAGACAAAAATACCCAATAACTGCAATAATAATTGTTTTGTTAAAGTGACTTATCAAAGGTCACAAGGAGGCAACACTGGAATTTGAACCAGATTCCCCTGCTTCAAACTCTGTGTTGTTGTTTTCAGTCAGTGCCTTTGCTCACTGAGCCACTCTGTCATCACTGTAGGGCATTTTTGGCCAAATCAACCTGAATTGCTACTTTAGATAACATAGAAAGAGACCAAAAGTATGATGAAATAGTACTAACAATAATACTTTTATACAATACAGATGACACTGTCGTTGACTCTCTACTCAGAACACCGTCTGTTACCTGTTTTTCATCCTCCACTTCACTTCAGGACCTGGCTCACTATTTCAAGACAAAGGTGAATACCATTCATGAAGGCATCCCCCCTTTGTCCTCCTCATTTTCTCCATAACTCTCCTCCTGGATTCCTTGACTCTTTTTCTGTTGGCACAGAGGAGGACGCGATGCGGCTGATCACCTCTTCCCCCTCTACCACTTGCCCTATTGACCCTATTCACTCCCATCTCCTCAAACCCCTTGCGCCTACTCTAATCCACACACACACATATTTTTAAATCCTCCGTCTACTTTTCTACAGTTCTCTCCTCCTTCAAGCATGCAATAGTTATACCCTTACTCAGAAACAGCAAGCATGTCTCTATTTATCGTCGTGTCTATCTTCTGCCTTTTGTCTCTGAACTCCTTGAACACCTTGTATTCTCTCCTAGACCCTCTTCAATCTGGCTTCTGCACTGCTCATTCCACCAAAACAGAGCACTAGCCTGGATTTCCTCTTACCTCTGCCATTGTACTTTCAGTGTAATTTTTCCTCTGTAACATTGCAAAGATACAACATTTTATCTGTTACTCTACTGCTAAAACTTGCAGGCCCTCATTCTCTCCTATCTCGACTATTGTAACCTTCTACTGTCTGGCCCTTCTGCCTCTCACCTGTCTCTCCTACAATCTATCCTAAACGCTGCTGATAGACTCACTTTACTCTCTCCTAAATCTGACTCAATGTCTCTCCTGCTGAAATCCCTCTCCTGGCTTCCTACTAAACTTTGTATCACACACAACATTTTCCTCTTCTCTTTTAAGGCTATACACTCATTTACCCCTCCTTACAATCGCCCCTAATTTCTCGCTATACACCTGCCCGACTATTGCGTTATTCTCAAGGATGTCTTCTGTCTACCCTTTTTGTATCTAAAGCCCTCTCCTACCTAAAAACTCTCACTCACTGCCCCACATCTCAGGAATGTCCTTCCCTTCAATATCTGGCACCCTGTCTCTCCACCTTTAAGACCTTTCTTAAATCACACCTCTTTCACAAAACATTTGGATAGCTCCACTGGCTGATACTGTATATCTCTTTTGCACTGACCATGGCCCCTTGCAGATGAACTTACCAAAATACCCTCCTTCTGTCTCTGTAAGTTCTCCTCACTTACCACTTAGGCTGCAGCCATGGTGATCGCAACAGCGGGCAGGAGGGCGCGCGCGGTGCAATCACATAAATGTGCCTCTATAAGGCTGTCTATAGAGTGAGGAGCCTAGTCGTTTGGTACGCTGATCAGTGAGGAGTCTTTGTAGTAGAGTGTAACATTATCAGCAAAGGTTGTCGGAGTCCACAGCTGTTAGGCGCAAACAGCTGATAGACTAAACACTGCAAGGAGCAAAGATTTCAAGCTGCGGACAGCATTTTTTGTTATATGGCAGGTATATGGTGATTTATAGCGAGTGCAGTGAGAGTACTTGTGTTTTGGAGTCCCCTGGGCAGCCATTATTTCTACCTCAGCTATCTGTCACAGTTAAGTTTTGGCATTAGGCACAGGTCACCTTATTTTTTTTGTAGATTAGCGCTTGTTGTATGTTATTTAGGTATTAGATTTGGCTATAGAGTGCGCCAACACGCACAGGAGCAGAGGCGTTGGCGCTCGCGATGCAGGAGGAAACAGAAAAATCTGTTTTCATGAGCGGCGGCCGGGCGGCAGCTGGGTCACGTGAGCGGTTCGCCCAATGAGGGCAAACCAGCTCTGTGACGTCATGGCCACACCCCCCGACATGCCTCTCCGTCTCCTCTGCATGCAAGACACAGATCTCTCCTGCTGAAGGCGGCGGAGAGAAGCCGAGTGAATGCTTGCGCCCTCTCCAGCGTTAACCATGGCCGCAGCCTTAGGCTGGGTCCATAGAGGAGGAAGCCGTGCTGAGCCATGCAAACGCTCTGCGCTGAGCCCCGTCATCCTCAATGAGGATGTTTTTAGAGGGGGCTTCCGCGAGCGTCTGCAGGCGTGCTGAGGCGCAGGGATTTTCAGCCGACAGCTGAAACTGTTTCTCAGCACGCTGTCAGCTGAAAACACCCAATCAGCGCGAAGCAGCATCATGACGTCGACGCCGTGACATCAGCGCTTCACAGGCTATTGGCCCAGCGACATCACTGAGCAATTACCATGGTTGTCCAGTTGCTGACAGCACACAATGTGGGGTTAATTATCTAATTGGCTAGCCTGCCATTTCTTATGCAAACTTACCCTATGTCATATGTTAATTCACGAACCACCATACCATGATCCACATCATTATCTTATTGCCAAAACAAGCAATTTTGGCATCATATATTACGCCTATTTTAATGTTTAACATCTAGTAGTTGTGGTGTCCCAAACAAGCCAGCCCCTTAAGTTCCATCAGTGTTTCTCCTTGCAGGCAGTGCTACATCCACTCCTAACATCTCTATCAGAATTTACCATTATAATCTGACAGCGAACCACCAATTACAAAACGTCCATGCTGTACTGTATGTAAAAAAAGACAGTAAGCATCTGCATCAACATCACATTCAATACCATGAGAATGTATGTATTTGCATAGTTTTGATTAAAAAAAGACCCAAGTCCTGAGGGCTTATTAAAAAAAATTACAAAATGTGATAGAGCGGTTCCTAACTCCCACTCTCCCTCCCAGTTCCAGGGCACTAGAAGTTGGGTAATTGATGGGGATAATACATTGAAACTACTGTAGGTATAGCAGGGAAACTAGGCAACACACAGCATGATTAACACACACACACGCATACACACACATTTCTTGTCTAGCATATGTACTAAGTAATCGTCACGTGTTTCCTAGTTCAATGTAGAAATGTGCACAGCATTTATTTTATTGTTGACAGAAAAAAATATGCTCACTTTCGACAATGTAACATTTTTTATTACAAAAATTATGTTACTGGTTGTAAATTTTAACGATGGGTGAATCAACCGGCGTTTTTTTAAAATGTCCTACAACAGATTAATCCGTCTTTTTTCTTACATTACAACGACAGATTAGAAATACACACAATCCATGGAATGGATTTACAGTAGGTTAATGCCACCAGGGGGTTATTTTAAAGCTGCACAACTGAGCCACAAAGGGGATTTTAACTAATCCACATGGACTGAAGATGAAACAATTCGCCTGCGGATTATTCCCCGACAAACGGATTTTTAAGGGAAAGCCCGGGAAATTTCGGGGAATGGATTTTGTACTGGCTCTCTTATTTCTACTGTTAATAGGGTCAGTGCAGAATACGTTTGCTATGTATCAACCCACAGATGTATTTGACGCAGTACGGATGTTTCATTATATAGGTTAACAACATGTGTTATTTTTATACAATAGTATGGCTTTTCTAAATATTATTTCACGAATAATGGATTTGACTAACACTAGCCTTCATTCATACAATGCGCATCATTAAGGTTTGTACTACTTTTTAGCACAAAAATTGTGATGCACATATTTTTCTTTTAAAATATGATCCTAAAACAATGGTACCATCTACCTTTAAATACCCAAGTATTTCTCAGTCTGGTTGCTACTAATAGCATCAATAGAAAGAACAAATATTGAAAAATTAGCTAGGCTGAGAAGAAACATTGGCAGATTCAAAATTTTCCAAACTCACTCACTCATTTGCCAGTCATACTAAGATACTAGGTAAGCCTCCTGTATTTCTAATCCTACTATGAACATAATCATTTATTTTGATCAAGTTGGCTTATGATCTTTTGATCCTGTATTGCTTATTTGCATTCACACATGTATTTACCTGGTGCTCCCTTTCTGGGAATTGAGTGATAGGAAGGGGGATGAGTGTGTGTGTGGGAAATTAGGAGATAGGGGGGGTTGAGTGTGAGGAGGGGAGAGTAGAAGTGGAGGAGATGAGGAGAAGGGAGGATGAGGAGAAAGGGAGGATTGGTTATGAAGAGAGGGAGTATTGAATGTGAGGAGGGGGATTGAGTGTGAGAGGGAGTGAGTGTGAGAGAGAGGAAGAGTGAGAGAGGGATAAAGAGAGAGAGGGAAGAAGAGAGGATGGTGAAAGTGTGAGAGGGCGTAAGAGTGAAAGGGAGTGAGAGAGAGGAGGGAAGCGTGAGTGGTGCATGGGAGTGGATGAGAAAGGTAGTGTCAGAAGGGGAGAGAAATAAGAGGGGTGTGAGAGAGGGAGAAGGTTTGTGAGAGGGGAAACTCTAAATTTATTTAGCATTTTTTATTTGGGGGAAGAGGGGCTTTACATTTTTTTGCAGGTATAGCCATAGCTAGTCCAGACTATCTTTCTGCCCTCCTGTCACATAAGTCCTAGAAGCTACAATGACAGGCTATCCTGTGGGGCTTACCCCCCTCACACAGCCTCCTTTAGTGGCAAGAGGGGAGGGGATACTTGGTCTGTGTTGCAGCCAATCATGGTGCAGACCCTGTGTCCTCTCCTTTTGCATTAGGGGGGCTGCCTTCCAAATTATAGATTCATTGTCTTCCCACCCGGGGAAGGGAGAGGAGCTCAGTTCTGTCAATCCTGTGCATAAAAAAAAATGCAACAAATTCAGATAAATACACCAAACGCCCCCTCCCCCCCCCCCCAATACATACAGTACATAAATCAGCAGCATAAAGTAAATTAATCTGGCACTTACCCCTGCCAGGGTGAATGCTGTCCTCATCCTCATGACCTCCATGGCATCAACAGCAACAGCACAATAATAAAATACAATCTAATGGCCCCTAACCCCTTCATCAACTTAGCGATTAGTTACCGCTACAGTAATTAAGGGGTTAACCCACACTACACTGCTGACACCCACCCTACCCGGGGACACCACCCCCGCTACCCATTGATTAACACTATGCCAAAGCACGCCCATATAGTATGGGCATGCTTTAACACTATAGCAATAAATGGGAAAGCTAAAAATATCAGGCCCAAAATAAAACACAGTATGTATTACATAGAAAATAAAAACCCATTAAAAATGTCCCAAAAAACAATAGATTGCCATGGTGGCACTTCCATGCTCTGTGGGGCATGAGCTGCCACCATGCCAGGCAACATGCACCCTGCCAATCTTAAAAACAAACCTCTAATAAAAAAAACCCATTCAATTGTAATCTTAAAAATGCCCAAAAAACAATTGATGCCAATCAACACCCCAGGCTCCCAGCAGTGGAGGTGCAGGCCTCCTGTGAGCCGCAGGTAAAGCACCACACCCACACTTAGTAGCCACCACATCTCCCACAGGGTGAGGGAAACAGCGCTACATCTGTAAGGTTTTAATGGGTACATATTGTCCATTAATTCCCTTTTACCAATACCATTTTTTTTCTTTTGAGAGCAAAAGTTCAATATAAATAATAACTTCAAAATAGAGAGGAGCAACCAGATATGGGTCTATTTGTAACAGTGCTTAAATATTTGCAATCTTGATTTTAACACCCACTCTTCTTCCTCCCAAGACATGAACTCAGTTTCACACTGTTAGCCATTACTTTTCCAGAAAACATATTTGTCCAGTGGGGGACATGGGAGACATAAGAGATCCCTTTTAGTGTTCTGTGTTTCCAATTTACATTGCCAAAAAGTAACAAACAACACCCCTCATCTCCTGACTAAATCTTCTGCAATAAGTACATTTTACAAAAATTGCAATAATGGCTGATTTTTCTGAGTTGAGTGAGAAAACGTATAAAACCTGAAATTCCTTGAATTCCCTCTTCTATCCCATATCAGTCATAACCTCACCAAAATGAAGTGCTTTCAGAAGTTTAACAAAAGTAAAGGCACTTTCTAACAACTGTTTTTTAGTTAAGGATAAATGCAGGCAAATAACAAAAAAAATTGGCAAGACACTTATTCTCTTCTCCAGTAAAAGATGAGGTTAACAGAAAATATCCTGCCATTGTTCCCACAGGAATCTGCTGTACCTGTAGCCTAACAGGAAATTATATTCTAGCATATAAAAAATAAATGTATAGCAATTACACATATGAAACTCCAAAATCAAAAATTGACTTTTCTGGTGTGCATGTTCTTTATTTCTGTTTTGCACAGATGTAGCAGCAATTTATGTCTCTAGCATTGGGGCAAGCTGCATGACTTCGACCGCGGTTGCCCCAGTGCCCAAGGCTAATTACTGTGGGGCGTCCGATTCGGAAGCCTGGACCCCCTGCTGCGATGTCGCAGTAGCAGTATCTCCTGAGTCACTGCTTTCTGCTTTTTTTAGCCGTGGCTTTGGAGACAGAGAGTTTTCCTACATCTGTTTGTGCTCTTTTCCTTCTGTTCTACTACCTTTATCCAAGACACTTATTCTTGACATGTCAGTATAAGTATTTATATAAAAATCTGTGGCGAATGTCCAGCTCCACACTAGACAGATGTAATGGGCAATGTTTTCCTTAGCCTCAAGGTCTACTAATGTTTCATATAAGGAGTGGGTCTTTGTTGATGAACTATTATGTATTTTTTCCATGAAAACACCAAGAGACTGCAATGAATAAACTTCATTCAAATGACTACAAAGACAGAGGAAGAGTAAAATGTTCTCGGTGAAATGTGTCCTTACTCAAATATCGAGACAAAAGATGGCCTTGCAAACACTTTTATTGCTTTGGCAAGTTACAAAACTCCTTGAACTTTAGATGTAAGATATATTTTAATTGGAACAAAGGGCAGATAAATGTAACTGTTTGTACAGTAGAGTTGATCCACACAGAAGGTCATAAAGGTTGAAAAAGTCACACATTTTACAGAGTGTAAACTATTCAACTACATGGATGGTTACATATGATGTACCTGCCTGTAGTCCCATGGAATAGCTGTATATTCCAGCCTTCCCTAATGCAATGTTGACACTCGGTACTATATTTACTATAATATAAGAAGGCCCAGATCTATAGAGGTCTTTTACTGACTTAGCGGGGTCCTAACCTTAGTTGACACATACAGTAGATAAGCTTTAGGGGGTTATGCACTAAGCAGCGATAAGTGCTTTTAAGTGAGATAAAAAGCCATTATAGCGTGATATTGTCTGCTGTGAGATTCACAAAGCAGTGATAAGTCTTTTAAGTGAGATAAATGCCTTTATAGCGTCTAGTATGAGATTCACAAAGCAGTGATAAGTGCTTTTAAGTGGGATAAAAAGCCATTATAGCACGATCCAGCACTTTTATCACTGCTTTGTGAATCTCACAACAGGCAGTATCAAGCTATAAAGGCATGTATCTCACTTAAAATCTCTTATCACTGCCTTGTGCATAGCACCCAGAAATCCCACTTATCACTGCTTAGTGCATAACCCCCTTAATGTGTATCTTTAAAGTTGGAAAAGGCATTGTATTAACTATAACAGACAGTGTTGATCCACAACGTATATCAACAGTTGTCTGTTAAAATGAATGCAGCGATTGAACCTGTCATTAGTTAAGTCATACCTAAAGGAGTTGTTACTGACCCTGAAATATGGGGGTGGGGGCAAGAGAGAGTGTATACAAGTATCTCAGGTGTACTGCTGATGGGTATATATTAAATACAACCAAGTGCAATCATTGAAAATAGAAACATTTAATGTGTCGAAGGATTACTGTACACAAAACAACTAGCTCTAACGCATTTCGTTCCAGTGTGGAACTTTGTCAAAGAGGGACTGGTCTGATTTCAAGGTGATCGTTAAATAGGTACTTATCGGTCACTGAATGGGAGGTGTGTCAGGTAGTACAGATCTGTTGAATGATAGCAGTTGAATCTAACAACACTCCCACTAGAAAACAACAATAATGTGATTCATATTCTAAGATCACATTGAAACCAAAAGACATTTTAAAAAAATGTGCAAATACAGACATAGCACACAATAATAAAAATTAAAAGCAAGAATCATCATATAATCACTAACAGCTCAATAAATAAAGATAAAAAAGAGAAAAAAGCGCAAAGCCCATAGGGTAGTATAGTCAAGTTTATGAGTGATCAAAAATGGTTAAAAACACTTACAACAATGTAGTAGGAACAGGCATATCGGTTCTGGTATACAGACCGCAGGAACAGAGATGTTTTTTTCCGGCTGCTTGTCAGGGGTCCCAGAGTCCTGGCCCTTCTCCTCCTCAAGATCGACGAACTTCACTTCCGTGTCAGCTGACGCGTGATGTCGGCACGGGTCATCGATCAGTGGGAGAACTACGGGTGGTTCTCGGCTCCCTCCTCAAACACGGCGGTTCAGGCACTCTGCTAACCGCAACCTGTACCTCACAGCGACGTAGTGCCAGCTCCCACCAGTATAGTACAGCACAGCAACCAGAGCAATGTCAGCCCTACGCGTTTCGAGAACTATGTTCTCTTCGTCAGGGGAACTTTCATTGCTGGTTGCTTACAGAGGATATATATAGGGTGGTGCATTAATTAATTAAATAACACAATCAATAAATTCAATCAGTGCCATTTGGTGTATTCTTCCAGTAATCCCATACAAATAGGTGTTGGATAAACTGGAGTTTGTATTACTCATGTATTAATTAATTCATTACAATACTATATAATTAAAAATTGAAAATTGAATGCATTGGTTCGGCCAATGATTACTTGAATTTGAATTTATCTTATTACAAATTAGAAAACTCATTAGCAGAATTAGAAGATTTAACTATTCATGACTCTATAACGGACAATGTAACCTCAAATTTTATAGAGGCTGACATTAAACACACAGGGTTTAGACCAAAGTCAGTTTTCAATCCAGTCCAATCAAAAGGGACCTTTTTAGACACCTACTTTGCACTAGTTTATAAAGATTTTAAGTTAATGTGTGAGAAAGATTTTTACATCAAAACAATGAAGAATAATTTATTTAAATGGGAAGAAAGAGCCATAGAAGATTTGAAAAATGATACAAGTATAATAATTAAGCAGGCGGATAAAGGAGGGGGAATAGTTGTTCAAAATAGGGAAGATTATATTAAAGAAGGGCTGCGACTTATTAATGATACAACAACCTACCAATTGTTGAAAAGGGATCCCACAGCAGACTTTCAAATTGATTTAGAAACAATGCTTAAAGAAGCACTTGCTGTGGGTATACTAAATAAGAAAGAGTATGGTTATCTCTCAGTTACTTACCCTAAAATCCCCTTTGTGTACCACTTACCCAAAATCCCCAAAAATCCAATTCAACCCCCAGGAAGGCCCATAGTGGCTGGCATAGAGAGTCTAACATCTAATCTTTCAAAATATGTAGACTCCTTTCTAAAAGAATATGTGGTTCAGCTTCCTTCCCACATTAAAGATACCACACACGTACTTAATTTTATTCAGCAAATTCAATGGCAACAAGGATTCATTTGGGTCACATGTGATGTGGAATCTTTATACACTAACATATCACATAAGGATGGATTGTTAGCCATTGATCATTTTTTAAGTAAGGATACATCTATATCTGCCCCACAGCGAGAATTTATTTTAGACTGCATATAATTTATATTGACTAGGAATTATTTTAAATTTTGTGACTCTTTTTATCTTCAAACTAAAGGAACTGCCATGGGGACATCCTTCGCTCCCAGTTATGCGAACCTTGTGATGGGCTACTGGGAGGAATTATGTATATGGCATAACAACCCCCATTTGGCAAATCTAGTTTTATTCAAACGTTTTATAGATGATATTTTAATTATTTGGAGAGGCAGCCCATTAGAATTAGAAGGATTTTTAAGTTATATTAATACTAATTGTTTTAATTTAAAATTCACATATGACCACAGTCCGACTAATAGAGTGTTTTTAGATTTGGTGCTAACTAGTAATTCTGACAATGAGATCATAACTACCACACATTACAAAAAGGTGGATAGTAACAAATTTCTGGATGCTGCCAGCAACCACCATCCAGGATGGATTGCAAATATAGCCTACAGTCAATTTTTAAGAATCAGACGTAATTGTAACAAAAGGGAAGATTTTATTAAACAATCTGGAGTATTAAGAACTAAACTACTAAATAAAGGTCACAATAAATATAACATTCAACAAGCGTATGAGAGGGCACTCAATATGGAAAGATCAAACACATTGCAAAAAAGTGTAAAAAAGACCAAAAAAGACAGTCAGGAAGTGCTTTTTATTACCCAATTTAATGGTGCATCAGTCCAGATTAAAATTATATTAAGTAAACATTGATATATTTTGAAATGTGACCCTCTCTTAGCACCTTCCTTATCAGAACGACCAAAAATAGTCTATAGGAGAGCACGGACGTTTAAAAATATATTGGCACCATCTAAATTAAGGAACATTAAGCCTCTTGGTAATACTAATTTGGTTTCATCTAAAATTGTGGGCAATTACTGCTGCGGTGGTAGGTGTATTACCTGCAAGCACATTAATACTGGAGCCATCTCTTTTAAATCTAAGCATTCATCGAAAATTTACCCCATTAAAACTTTAATAAATTGTAAAACAAGTTTTATAGTATATTTATTAGAATGTGAGTGCGGCCTACAGTACATAGGTAGAACTAAAAGGAGTCTCAAAAATCGCTTCCTGGAACATAGGAATAACATCATTAAAGGGATGATGACACACAGTGTTCCTAGACATTTTTATTTTAAACATAATAAAGACCCTGCCAAACTTAAAATCACAGGCATAGAACACATAGGACCTAATGACCATGGAGGGGACAGGGTGTTGAGACTTAGACAAAGAGAGACGTACTGGATACATCAACTCAATACCCTGTCCCCCATGGGGCTTAATGAAGAAATTGATGTGGCAGCATTTTTGTGAGCTAAGAAATAAGTGACAAAGTGTAAATATGATCATTTTAAACAACAGCTAATGTAAGTTTTTATATGTGTATTATGTGACTAATTTAATGATGTAATGGTGTTTGCTTTTAGTATTCACAGAGTTTTTTAACCTTTTTTCTTTCATCAGGTTTTATAATTCACTAATAATAAAATAGCAATTTTTGGTAAACATATTTGAGCAATATCATGAGTAATACAAACTCCAGTTTATCCAACACCTATTTGTATGGGATTACTGGAAGCATACACCAAATGGCACTGATTGAATTTATTGATTGCGTTATTTAATTAATTAATGCACCACCCTATATATATCCTCTGTAAGCAACCAGCAATGAAAGTGCCCCTGACGAAGAGAACATAATTCTCGAAACGCGTAGGGCTGACATTGCTCTGGTTGCTGTGCTGTACACAGCTGGTGGGAGCTGGCACTAGGTCGCTGTGAGGTACAGGTTGCGGTTAGCAGAGTGCCTGAACCGCCTTGTTTGAGGAGGGAGCCGAGAACCACCCGTAGTTCCCCCACTGATCGATGACCCGCGCCGACGTCACGCGTCAGCTGACACGGAAGTGAACTTCATCGATCGTGAGGAGGAGAAGGGCCAGGACTCTGGGACCCCTGACAAGCAGCCGGAAAAAAACATCTCTGTTCCTGCGGTCTGTATACCAGAACCGATATGCCTGTTCCTACTACATTGTTGTAAGTGTTTTTAACCGTTTTTGATCACTCATAAACTTGACTATACTACCCTATGGGCCTTGCGCTTTTTTCTCTTTTTTTCCCCTTGTCTACAGTTTCTTCTGGTCCCGAGGTTGGTTCCAGGAGCAAAGAAGCAGCATACCCATATTTCTTGTGAATGGACTTCATATGTTGGGACACACACTTTTTGGAATTCTTCCAATTTAAGTATTGATTCATTTTTTATTTTATATTATTATTATTTTTTTGATTTTTTATAGGCAACTGTTGTTAGAAGTGTGTTATTCCTAATCAATTTATGTGACAAATGTATGTATATGTTTAATTATTCTGCTAGTTAGAGCGCTGGTAGACACAGTGGGCAAAAGAGGGGTTAACACCCATCCAGACCCTATCTGTGTTTAACTCATTCACACCATATCCAATAAATAAAGATGTTGTAAAGCAGAAAACTAAAAAACTAACCAGTAAATGTGACAATGTTTACATAAATAAGCAACAAGTAATGAATGTGTTTAAATCTATCAAAATAGAAAGTAGCTGATAATAATATTTTTTTTTTTTTTTTTTTTTTAACTTGTATTTTTTATTTTTGTGAAAATACAGCATATATACATTTTATTTCCAGTACTGTGACATGCATTATTCATATCTCTTATGTATAACAGCTGAGCGCAAACATTGTCATCAAAACATAGTTATAAGTATTGACATAATCTTAAATAATAAATAATCATAAAGTAAAGTTAGGTGGGGGGGGGGAGGGGAAGAGGGTGGGAGGGGGAGGGAGGACGGGATGCCGCGACTCTGCTCATCGCCTCCGAGACCGATGTCTAGTTTAATTTGTTGCTGCTGGGTGGGCTACTCCATCACCGGAGAACGCATCTAGCTACTATTAAAGCAAAACGGTGGAACTCTCCACCCCAGGGATGTCTGTCTGGGCCAGCCAAGGCGTCCAGACTTTTAGGAAATTTTCGCCAGTGTCATTGACTAAACTTGTCAATTTTTCCATCTGGCATATGAACCAAATTTTGTTCCGAATTTTGGGGATAACAGGAATTTCACTTTGTTTCCATAATGCTGCGATCTCGCACCGCACGGCTGTAGCAAAATGAGCTATTAGTTTAAGAGTTGCCTTTGAGAAGCCCTGTCGTGCTCTTCCCAAAAGGAAGAGCCCGGGGTCAAATGGGATGTCGAGGCCTAAAAGCCTCTGAAGCCAATTGATGATTTTTTTCCATAGTGGACTCAGCCGGGGGCAGGACCACAGCATATGTAACAGATCAGCGGGTTCTCCACACTGTCTAGGACAGAGCGGAGAACTACCGTGTACAAATTTGGATATTCTAAGCGGGGTGAGGTACCACCTCATTAGGACCTTATATGCGTTCTCCTTTAATGTTGTGCAAATCGAGCTCTTAGCAGCTGTTGTTGCTATTTGTGTCCACTCGTCTAAATCTAGGGTCTCCCCTAAGTCTGTTTCCCATTTTAGCATGTAGCCTAGTTTATGGGTGACTTTAATTCCAGAACCGATCACTTCTCTATACATCTGCGATGTGAGTCCCTTCGTATTAGTCTCATTCAGACAGAGCTTTTCGAAAGTTGTCAATGGTGGATATGGGGTTGAGTTGTTGTAAAAGGCTCTGATCTGGAGGTATCTATAGAATTCTGATTGTGGGATATTTTTCTCTTCTCTAATTTGTGCAAATGATATGAGTTTGTTGTCCACCACCAGATCTTGTAATCTCATAATATTATGCTGTTTCCAAATTTGAAAGTTAGCGCTAGGCATACCCGGAGCAAAGTGTGGGTTACCCCATAGGGTTGTCATCAGGGATTTTTTGGACGTAAGTCCGCATCGAAATTTGGTAACATCCCAGATTGCTAATGAGTTGGTCATTGAGGATAGCGGCTGAAGTATAGCGGATTTTCTTGCTATTTTTGGAGTCCATAATAGGTTGCTTAGTTCCAATGGGGAACAGGCTTTGCTTTCCAATGCGACCCATCGCTTCAAATCAGGGTTTGTTTGCCATTGGGAGAGTTGACATAATTGGGCCGCTCGATAGTATGAAATTAAGCAAGGTACTGCTAAGCCCCCTTCTGTTGGGTGTTTCATTAGGGTCTGACTATTTATTCTAGGCTTTTTGCCTCCCCAAATAAATGTAAAAATGGCGGATTGTAGATCTCTAATTTCCTTCAAATTTAACGGTACTGGGAGGGTTTGGAATAAGTATAAGATGCGTGGGAGAACATTCATTTTTATGCTATATATTTTTCCTATCCAAGAGATATTGAATTTCGCCCACCTTCTTATATCCTCCTTCAGTGCTTTAATTAATTTGGGATAGTTTGCTTTATAAATTGATTTATATTCACTTGTAATAAATACCCCTAAGTATTTAATTGCCTTAGGTTGCCAGCGAAAGTTGAAGTTTAAAGAGATCAGTTTTTCTTCTGGTTTTGGAATGGTAACGTTCAGGGCTTCTGACTTTGACTGGTTTATTTTAAATCCTGAAATTTTGTTGAACTTATCTAATAGGCTGAAGAGGTTAGGGAGGGAGGTGAGTGGTTTAGACAAGACCATTAGCACATCGTCAGCATAGAGGGCTATTTTGTGGGATTGATTATCTAATTTGAGACCGGAAATATCCGGATTCTCTCTCACATGTGCCGCTAACGGTTCCATGCACATGGCAAAGAGTAAGGGCGAGAGGGGGCAACCCTGTCTCGTGCCACTCTTGATCTTAAATATGTCCGAGGGGTAGCCTTGGTGCATCACTTTGGCTGTCGGACCAGAGTACAGCGCCATAATAGCTGATATTAATTTATTCTCGAAACCAAATGCTCCAAGTGTAGCTTTTAAGTATGCCCAGTCGATCCTATCAAAGGCCTTTTCTGCATCTAGACTTAACACCATAATTTTTACTTTTTGCGATTTGGCTACTTCTAGCAGATCAACGATTCGACGGATATTATCTCCCGCTTGTCTATCTTTAATGAATCCGACTTGATCTGGGTGTATTAGTCTAGGTAGGATCTGACTTAATCTATTGGCAATCAATTTAGCATAGATTTTAATGTCCGTGTTGATAAGCGAGATAGGTCTATAACTTTTACAATCTAATGGGTCTTTGCCAGATTTATGAATTACGGAGATTGACGCTTGGAGCATGTTTTCGGGGAAGGGTTGTCCTGCCAAAACCGCGTTGAACATTTTGAGCAGGTATGGGGCCAAAATTTTGCTGAATTTTTTATAATAGAGGCCCGAGAAGCCATCTGGACCCGGGGCCTTCGAGGTCTTAAGGTTGTCTATAACTAGATCTAGCTCTTCTATGGTAAAGTCGAGACTCAGTCGCCCTCTCTCCTCAACCGTCAGCTTTGGTAGTTTTGAACTCGAGAGAAATGACTCACGAGATCGTTCGGTATTTTGGTTATGTACTATTTTATCCCCATTATATAGTTTCTCATAGAATGACTTGAATTCTTCAACAATTACAGATGGATTGCCAGAGATAGAGCCCGAGGATCTTTTAATGGCTTGTATACTATAATTAGGGGGTCTGTCTCTCAGTTTGTTGGCGAGCATAGTATCTGGCTTATTTGCTTTATGGAAAAATTTCCTCTTTGACCAATTCAGGGACATATCAGCCTGGGATGTTAATAGAAGATTTATTTCTATTTTGGCATCTCTTATTGGTTTGAGTAGGTTGGGGTTATTGGATTGTTTATGTTTGTCTTCTAGGGTTTTCAATTTAGGTTGTAGTAAATTTAACTTGTATTCACGTTCTCTCTTTTTTCTAGACGCTATACTAATAAGTGTGCCCCTGAGCGTGGCTTTATGAGCCTCCCATAGGGATAGATAGGAGTCTACTGAACCATCGTTCAGTTGGAAAAATTGCTCTATTTCGTTGGCCACTAATTGAGCGGTGAAAGGGTTCTTTAATAGGGCTTCATTAAGTTTCCAGTTTGCTCTAGGTCTGTCCAGAATTAGCTGGGTGCACCGTAGCTCTATAGGCGCATGATCTGACCATGAAATATCATGGATCCCTGTATGGGAGATCTGCGGGACCAGTCTGCTAGAGATAAAGAAGTAATCGATTCTGCTATAAGTTGAATGCGGGTGGGAGAAGAAGGTATAATCCCTGTCGTGGGGGTGTTGTTCCCGCCATATGTCTAGCAGTTGGTTTTTTGCTAGACCCCTACGTAGGGCCTTTGGGATAGCCTTTGGGTAACGCTGAGTTTGATGTGACCTATCGAGCTTGGGATTTAGAGCTAGGTTAAAGTCTCCTGCTACAATTATGGGACCCTTGGCAGTTGTATGTAGTTTGTTGAAAAAGGTCGTGAAGAATTGTGGCTCTTGGATATTGGGGGCATACAGTGTTGCCAATGTTAGTGGTTGATTATTTAGGGTGCCTATTAGGATTAGGTATCTGCCTTCCTTATCTTTGAGGGTTTTCTCTAGATGGAAAGGGCATTTATTGTGAAAGATGATGGCTACTCCTCGTTTTTTTGTAGTAGACGAGGAGGTATAGAATTGTCGGAAGTGTTTGTCCAGGTATTTTGGAGTGTTCTTAGAGCTAAAGTGTGTTTCCTGGATTAGGATAATGTCCGCCTGCTTTCTTTGATAGTCAGTACAAGCTACCTTTCTCTTGCTTGGGCTATTGAGGCCTTTTACATTGTGAGATAATATAGTCAGCCCCATGGTAAGATGTATTGGAGGGCTAGTGTAAGTGGGATCTGTGTGTTATACAGAGTGGTGGGGTGTGGTACCTGTACATCCAGTGTCTTTGGAGCGAGTGTGTTGCAGAGGCGGTCATTGATTTCGGACAGATGTCGCGGCATTCCGGTGGGGAGGGGAGGGGGAGGAAAGGAGACAAAAAACATTAGTGACATAAACAACAGTGGAGAACCAATAAGGGTCAAAGACTCTTGTGGATCTCTTGCCTTTGGGAGGGCAAATTGCCAGCAATTATCTGCACAGCCTGTGCAGTTGCCCCTGGAGTTTGGGGCATGCTCCTCCCAGAGGACTTTGTGGCTTGTCCTATAATAAGCTAGGACATGCCATGTCGGCTTCATGACGATAGCCAGGGAAGGGAGAAGACTCCCCCTCGACTTTTGTGGATGAAAATACAACTAGCGTGAACTTTGCATAACAACAATTTTTTTTTTTTTTTTTTTTTTCCCCATTATTTTTATTTTATTTTTTATATGGGGATAAGGTAACCCAGAGACCAGCCAGGCGGACGCTATGGTGGATGTCTGCATTAAGGGGACAGCTACCTGTCAGGAGAGTAGTTCCTCATAGGGAGGGATTTATACTAGGGGGGTCTCAGCTGTGGGATCAGTGCTCTTACGATGCTAAGAAGGGCATTGATAATGTGGAGATCACTAGTTAGCACCTCTAGCTCACAGTCCCTCCCTTGCTTGTCTTCCCCAGGTATCGCACAATATATATATAATACAGGCGGCAGGGGGGGGGAGGGGGCGAACCATGACTCTCTTTCTATATAGTGGCGGTCATGCCCCGTGTCCCGTCGCCCCCACCCCACCCAACCCCCTCCGATAAACACTGACCCACCCCCCCCATCACATTGGGTGTTCTGTGCCACTATGCCCATGGGTGTGCACATTCCCCCCAGGACTAACGGGAAGTCCTTTGTGATGACGCCTCCATGACGCCGCAGGATCAGCTGTCCACACCGAGGGGTGAGTTGGGCGTGGATATGGGGGGAGAAGCGGCCGCCAGATGCGTCAACCGCATATATCGGGACTCTTTAGTGTGCCCCCTGTAGGGAGTGGGGGGCGCCCCCGTCATCTGTGTCTCCCTCTTCTGCAGTGCTGCATGGACCCTTCAAGATGGCTGCTGGCCGCCTCCGAGTGCAGAGCGCTTCCGCGGGGGTAGCAAGATGGCCGCCGTCTCAAACCAAACTTTTGAAGGTCCCAACTTTATGGACAACGTGGATGGACAAACGAGCAGTCCAGTGGTCGTGCCGCTTTAAGGCTCAACTGGTTGTTGCCGGACCTCAGTTAAGGGCCATATCCCGTGACTTGCTGCGTTGGCGAGTCACTCGGTTCCAGCCCGGCTCCGGGGAGGCTGTTTCTGCGACTTGCAGGTGCGTAATTTGTTCCTTGAGGTCCAGCTTCACTAGAAAGCGGTCTTGGTCTTCAGGGGAGCGTAGTATGTGTGCGGCTCCATTCTTTAGGACCTGGAGACCGAAGGGGAATACCCACCGGTACCTGATCCCCTTGTCTCGGAGGAGTCTGGTGACCGGGCCAATGGCTTTGCGCTTAAGCAGGGTAGTCGGTGAGAGGTCCTGGAAAATCAGGAGTTTGATCCCCTCAAACTCCACGGATCCCTTTGCGCGTGCGATTTGGCAGACTGCTTCTTTAATTCTAAAAAAGTGTAGCCTTGCGATGATGTCTCTCGGGGGATCGTTTGGCTGGGGCTTGGACCTGAGGGCCCTGTGACATCTGTCAAGATGGAGATCCGCTTCAGGCCTGTCGGGGAACAGGCTTGTCAGCCATTTTGTGAGGAACTCCTCCGGATCAGCGATCTCCTCAGGGACTCCTCTCACCCTGATGTTGTTGCGCCGATCGCGGTTTTCGGCATCTTCTTGTTTAAGCGCAAGTTCATTTATTTGTGCCTGCAAGTTTGTGGTCACTTTTTCAGTTTTGCGGACCGCTTTGATCGTTGAATCTAGCCGCGTCTCTACTTCGTCGGTTCTGGCGCCAATTCCGGCAATGTCTCTGCGAAGATCAGAGAGTTCAGAGTGTAAGTGAGATTTTAGTTCATCACAGAACTCTCTCATGATCCTGCGTGTCATAGCTTCCGTGGACCGGAGTTCTGATTGTTCCATAGGCGGATCATCCTCAGAATCAGAAGTGACATGCGGTGGTGAGGGTCCCATTCTGTGGGTGCGGGCCGGATCAGTTTTATTAAAGTAGGTAGTGAGAACTGCCTTGGTTTTGCCCGATTTTGTTTTGGCTTGCATCTCTGTATGCTCCTATCGTGATTTAATCCCGTTTTGTGGTGTTCACGCTAGTTTTAGTGCACTTTAAATGCTTCTAGTCTGGCGAGGGGGAAGGAGCTCTTCACTCACGCATCCATTCCCTTAGCCTTCGCGCATGCGCCTTCATTTCTTTATTTTTTAATCGTAGGTAGCCAAGCATTGGGGAGCTCCAACGTCAGGGGAGGTTTTTCTGCACAGTGGCTGTATATATATATATTTTTTCCTTTTTTTTTTTATTGTGAAGATTAGGGCTGGGGAGAGAGTGTGTTGGAATACAACTCAGAGCCCTGTTTTTCAGCTTTTCTGTGGTGCATATGCTTGTGTGTTACTCAGGCTGGTTAGTTTTTGTGTTTTGGTGTTTTTTATTTATTTATGTGCCTGGGGGGAGATATACCTTTAAATCCAACCTGCGGCGGCCATCTTGGATTTCGCCGACACGCAGGCTGGAACGCAGAGATCCAGGCAGCTCCGATCCTGCTGTAGCAGCTGTAGCAGCTGTTCTCAGCCCCCCTCCGCACCACAACAGTGCAGGCAGATCGATGGCAGCACAGGGAGGCCGGGGGGAATAGCAGGAAGGCGCGCTGGTCAGATTTTCTGCCGGCCGGGAGAGGTAAGGGCTGCGTGCAGCTACAGAGCCATGGCGGCCATGTTAATTAGCCTCCAGTCGCACCCGAGCCCTCCGCCACCCCCGCAGACCCCACAGGTAGTCTCAGACCCCAGTAGGGACGGCAGGAGGCGGGGGGGGGGGAGCGCAGGACCACGGAGCAGGAAGGCGCGTTCTGACGGACCGCTGGCCGGGGGAAGGTATGACCGGTACTCAGCTCTCTCTCCCTCACAGAGCAATGGCAGCCATTTTGGGTGCCATGTCCCGCTACTCCCTCACTTCTTCCTCCAGAGCGCGCAGGGGGAGATATGCTCAGGCGGGGGACAGGCTGCAGCACTCGTGAGGAAGGGCGATCAGGCCCCGGGGGACTGAGGCTCAGGTGTGGGTACAGCTCGCAGCACCCGTGAGCCCCCTAGGTGGAATGGCGCCGAGTGACAGGGGTGTGTAGCGCTCGGGAATAGGGAGACAGGCTTGGCAGTTGACAGCTCTGCTACAGCCGAGACCCGTGGGAGGAGGGGTGTCCAGGAAGAGAGATTTTCCTAATTTGGGTTGGCAGGAGTGGGAGGCAGACCAGGTTCCAATTTAATTGTTTAAAGGGGGGTTGGGGGGACAGATCTGCGAGTCAGCTCGCCTGTGTATTCTCCAGGGTCTCAAGAGGAGAGGGCAGAATCCAACTCACGTTTTTTCAGCTCTGTTCTTATACTTTTCTGTTCTGTGATAAAGTCAAATATGTTGTATTTTGCATCTGTGTGTGAGTGCCTGATTTTATGGTTTTATTGAGTGCCTGTTTATCCGTTTGATACTGCAGGGCCTCGTGTCTCTTCGGCCTACAGTAGGTTTACATGCAGCCACACCATCTAGGCCCCATAAGTGGGTAATTTCCCCAAATATAGTCCGATTTGATCAAGTCTCAGTTTGTGGTGATCCCCAGCTCTACTACACTCTAAATCTGTGTCTTTTTTGGTAATTAGAGCGACGATGCCCTGTGATGGATAAAGCTTGTGGTTTTGCTATCCAGGAGCTTAAGCACTACACGTCCATCTTGCCTGAGCTCCAAGCCACGCCCCTAATAATATTTAAAGAAGTGATTCAAGTTTTATAAACCAACATACTAATAAACTTAATAGAAAAATTAAATGATTAAAAGGTTAATATTTGCGGTACTATGTGGAATGTCATCCCCACCCACTGGAATGTTAATCAGCCAAGGGGAGAAAGGACTTTGAATTCACAACAGCATTCAATCTGAACCCCTTCAGTGTATATCTACATCACCCCAAAGCCGGATAGCTTTTGGCACAGCCGAAGGACAGCCAAAGGGTGTGTGTCGCTTGCTGCCATTCGCAGATGTTTGGTGATGTTAAAGCTTCTCTATTTCGATCTGAAACTCACCAGCCCTTTTATCCCCTGTACCCAATTTTGCCAACTATCTGTCCATGAGTTCACCGACATCTCGGTTCCTCCTCCCGCTATATTCACCCCCCCCCCTCCTGTTTTGTTAGTCTAAAACACACAAGGAGTTTATATTAACTGTATGCAATGTATTAACAGCCTGATCAGAATTATCTATACTTGAAGATTATGCTACCTACAGTTGTGTGAAAAATAAAGTATACCCTCTTTGAATTCTATGGTTTTACATATCAGTACATAATAACAATCATCTGTTCCTTAGCAGGTCTTAAAATTAGGTAAATACAACCTCAGATGAACAGCAACACATGACATATTACACTGTGTCATGATTTATTTAACAAAAATAAAGCCAAAATGGAGAAGCTACAGACGAGCCAACGAGTATTCTAAAACTTGCCTTAAACTAGCCAGGTACATGCTGGGTACATTTCAGTGACATTTCTGTAGAGGCTAATGGCCCATTGGATTAACACAGCAGGGGTTCCTGGCAGTCCCATTCAGTTTGAATGGGACTGCCAGGGACCCCCGCTCTTAATCCGATGGGCCATTAGTCTGTCTGCAGAAATGTGTGAAATGTTGCAGCATGTACCCAGCATATACCCAGCATGTACCTGGGTCTTTTTGGAGATTGCCCCAGGTTTGTTTTAGAATTATTGTCGGCACTACAGTTTGTGTGAAAAACTAAAAAACCCTTACTGCTTCCATAGGAATTAAGATGCTAAGTAGCAGACAGGTGCTGCTAATCAAATGCCCTTGATCAATTGATCATCAGCAAGTGTGACCACCTCTAAAAAAGCCGAAGTTTTAGCAGTTTGCTGGTCTGGAGCATTCAGGTGTATGCTAAAACAATGCCAAGGAGGAAAGACATCAGCAATGATTTTAGAGAAGCAATCTGATTTTAGAGAAGCTGCCCATCAATCTGGGAAGGGTTATAAGCCATTTCCAAACAATTTAATTAAAGTCCATCATTCTACAGTGAGAAAGATAATTCAAAAGAGGAAAACATTCAAGACAGTTGTCAATCTTCCCAGGAGTGGACGTCCCAGCAAATTCACCCCAAGGTCAAACCGTGCAATGCTCAGAGAAATTGCAAAAAATCCAAGAGTTACATTGTATTGTATTTTATGTCTTTATTTATATAGCGCCATAAATATACATAGCGCTTCACAGTAGTAATACATGTTGTAATCAAATAAATAACAAATAATATAAATAACAGGTCATGGGAATAAGTGCTTCAGACATAAGAGTAACATTAAGGAAGAGGAGTCCCTGCTCCAAGGAGCTTACAATCTAATTGGTAGGTAGGAGAACGTATAGAGACAGTAGGAGGGAATTCTAGTAAGTGCGTCTGCAGGGGGCCAAGCTTTATGTATCATGTGTCCGGGATTATCCACAGTGCGATTCATTTGCTTCTTTAAGCAAATGTGTATTAAGGTGTTTCTTAAAGGTGGATAGAGAGGGTGCTAGACGGATATTGAGGGGAAGGGCATTCCAGAGGTGTAGGGCAGTCAGTGAGAAAGGTTTAAGGCGGGAGAGGGCTTTAGATACAAAGGGGGTAGAAAGAAGACATCCTTGAGAAGACCGCAAGAGTCGGGATTGTGCATAGCAAGAAATTAAGGCTGAGATGTAAGGAGGGGCAGAAGAGAGTAAAGCTTTAAAAGTGAGGAGGAGAATGGAGTGTGAGATGCAGGATTTGATCGGAAGACAGGAGAGGGATTTCAGGAGGGGAGATGCTGAGACAGATCTAGGAAAGAGTAGAGTGATTCTGGCAGCAGCGTTTAGTATTGATTGTAGGGGAGACAGGTGAGAAGCAGGGAGGCCGGACAGCAGGAGGTTGCAGTAATCAAGATGGGAGAGAATGAGGGCCTGAGTCAGTGTTTTAGCAGTCGAGTAACAGAGGAAAGGGCGTATCTTTGTGATACTGTGGAGGAAAAAGCGACAAGTTTTAGAAACGTTTAGAATGTGAGAGGAGAATTTGAGAGAGGAATTGAGTGTAACCCCTAGGCAGCATGCTTGGGCTACTGAGTGAATGATCGTATTTCCAACAGTAATGTGGAAGGAGGTAGTAGGGCCAGGTTTGGGAGGAAGTATACCAGCTCTGTTTTTGCCATGTTAACTTTCAGTCGGCTGATGGCCATCCAGGATGATATAGCAGAGAGACATTCAGAAACTTTGGTCTGTATAGCAGGTGTAAGGTCAGAGGTTGAAAGGTAAAGCTGTGTGTCGTCAGCATAGAGGTGATATTTAAACCCAAAATATGTGATTGGGTCACCTAGAGAGAGTATGTAAAGAGAGAAGAGTAGGGGTCCCAGGACAGAGCCCTGATGTACCCCCACATAGAGATCGATAGAGGAGGAGGAGGTGTTACCAAAAGAGACACTGAAAGTACGATGGGAGAGGTAAGAGGAGATCCAGGATAGAGCTTTGTTCCGAATACCAAGAGTATGGAGAATGTGGAGGAGAAGAGGGTGATCCACGGTGTCAAATGCTGCAGAGAGGTAGAGTAATATGAGCAGAGTATAATGACCTCTGCCTCTGGCAGCATGGAGGTCGTCGGTTATTTTAGTGAGGGCTGTTTCAGTAGAGTGAGCAGTGCGGAAGCCAGATTGTAGAGGGTCTAGAAGAGAATAGGTGTTGAGAAAGTGTAGCAATCGAGAGAATACAAGACGTTCAAGGAATTTGGAGGCAAAAGGCAGGAGGGAGACAGGTCGATAGTTAGAAGGACAGGTAGGGTCAAGCTTGCTGTTTTTGATCAATGGTATCACGGTTGCATGTTTGAAGGAGGATGGAAAAGTACCAGAGTAGAGGAAAGTGTTAAAGATCTGTGTGAGCATAGGGATTATAGAAGGAGCAAGAGGTTTTAGGAGATGGGAATGAATGGGATCAAGAGGGTAGGTGGTAGAGGGAGAAGAGGAGATCAGCAGTGACACATCCTCCTCCGATATAGCAGAAAAAGATTCCAGAAAGGCAGGAGGAAAGTTAGGAAGTGGTGTGGGATGGAAGGAGGCAACAGATGGGATGTTCTGACGTAGGGATTCCACCTTTTCCTTAAAAAAGTCAGCAAAGTCCTGAGGTGAGATGGAGGAAGAAGAGGAGGCAGCCAAGGGTGGTCTGAGCAGAGAGTCAAAGACAGAAAAGAGTCGACATGGGTTAGACTTGTGCATGTTGATTAGTGATGAAAAGTAGGTTTGTTTAGCCTGAGAGAGGGCAGAGTTGAAACAGGACAGCATAAATTTGTAGTGAAGGAAGACTCTACAGGCCTTAGTTAGCATGTTAAATGTTAAAATTCATGACAGTACAATTAGAAAAAGACTGAACAAGTATAGCTTGTTTGGAAGGGTTGCCAGGAGAAAGACTCTTCTCTCTAAAAAGAACATGGCAGCACGGCTTAGGTTTGCAAAGTTGCATCTGAACAAACCACAAGACTTCTGGAACAATGTCCTTTGGACAGACGAGACCAAAGTGGAGATGTTTGGCCATATTGCACAGCGTAATGTTTGGCGAAAACCAAACACAGCACATCAGCACAGACACCTCATACCAACTCTAAAGCACGGTGGTGGGGGGGGTGATGATTTGTTTTTTTTTTGCAGCCATAGGACCTGGGAACCTTGCAGTCACTGAGTCGACCATGAACTCCTCTGTATACCAAAGTATTCTAGAGTCAAATGTGAGGCCATCAGTCCGACAGCTAAAGCTTGGCCGAAATTGGGCATGCAACAGGACAATGATCCCAAGCATACCAGCAAATCTACAACAGAATGGCTGAAAAACAAAAGAATCAAGGTGTTGCAATGACCCACTCAAAGTCTAGACCTCAACCCAATTGAAATGTTGTGTCTGGACCTTAAGAGAGCTGTGCATAAACAAATGCCCCCAAACCTCAATGAACTGAAGCAACGTTGTAAAGAAGAGTGCGCCAAAATTCCTCCACAACGATGTGAGAGACTGATAAAGTCATACAGAAAATGATTACTTCAAGTTATTGCTGCTAAAGGTAGTTCTACAAGCTATTGAATCATAAGGTATACTTAGTTTTTCACACATGGCGTCTCCATTTTAGCTTTATTTTTATTTTTATATACTACTCTATGAGGGTCTTGCGCTTTCTTTTTTTCTATCTATTTAGTTGGTGATGTCCAGGCATCTCCATAACCGGCATAGCAGCAGACTCTCCTTCTCAATGGGAAGTTTTTTACTTTGTTAGCGGTGATTTATTTGCTATATATTACCTTAATATCTTCATTGTACTTATTTGCACTGTTTATCTGTGACTATTGAGTCACTTTAGTAACTATTTACTTCTACTATACTAGTCACATATTAGGTCTTATTTCACCATTATTTCACATTGTATTACTTATTTACACATTTAGTGTGCTTGGACATTTTTCTGTTGTATATGCAGTATGTATATTGTACAAGATCGGATAATTTATAGATGGGAATTTGGAGATGGACCCTAGTAGTGAAAAAGGGGGAGTTGTCATGTGATCCAACTAGGAAGAAACTTTACCCCACAATATGGCTGTTGCTTGTTATTAAAAGTTGTCCTCTGTCATTTAAATGCTATATTGCTTTATAAACACACAAATATAATTACAATTATATTCTTTTTAAGGGCCGGAACAAAATGTAATAAGTGGTGCTATTCCATAAAGCATCTTCTGACACTGAACGGCACCTCACGAGCCATTCACATGAATGGTCAGTTCAGGTGTTTTATGGAAGAGCGCTTCTTAGTAAATGTGAACTTACACCCTAGGAGTGAATACAGGTTCCAAGGGATGAGAAGAAGATTTGTAGTAACATGGTAACAATCAAGAGTGACACTTGCAGATGCAGGTTTGTAAATATTCACAGGATTCATTTTCAAAATATAAAAATGTAATCAGAATTCCTCATGGAATAAAATATATAATCTTTTCTTAGAGATACATTTCCTCTTTGAAATGCACAGGTGATATTTATTGCATTTTTCCAAAACGTAAAATATACATCTGTCTTTCTGGGTACTTATTCAGACTCATCACTTCCTTTCTGTATGTCCAGAAACCATCAGTTATTTCAGCTGAGTTTAAGCCCAAGGGATCATAGAAAAAGATACATTCTTCTATTTCTAAAGATTATATATGATTTCCATAGCACAACAGAAAGTTATATAAACATGCTGTCTAGTTTCTTTCAGTTTTTGTCGACGTTTCAGAGATTAAGATCTGGGGAAATAAAAAGAAATGAAAAACGGGAGAGCCAAACTACTTATCTGCCTGGTGTTCCAGTGGAAGGACTGGGAACATCAAACCAGTCCACGAAATTATCCGATACTAAAAAAGTCCACTGTACTCATCCAAAGTATAAAAGTTAGACATTTAATACATTCAATACTAAAGAAATAAAAACAGTGAACTTTTGAGCCTTCGGATGTAGCAAAACTTACTGATCTCATAGCCACGGACTGACAGACTGAAAGCTACAGCTTTCCTGTGGTTGGTCCAGGGCCTCTGCAAACGGTAAAATTTGCGGGCTGGGAGGATTAAAGTAGCGTTAATCGTCCTGGGCGAGAAAATCTATAATAGCTACACAGAGGAGTACATGGCTCTTTGTTACGCATACAGTATATGCAATACTACATTTGTATTCAGGTAGAAGAAAATGAAAAGTAGTTTCATTAAGGTTGCAAGTCTGCAACTTTCCTCCATAATAAACAGTCAGAAATATGGTAATGTATCATGAACCTCTTTGAAAAACTTATACAAGGGCCTTAAGGAACTCTTGGAACTACTGTTTTAGTATTGTTCATCAATCTTTTAAAAGTGTTGAAAGGTAAAAAAAAACCTCTCTAGAATTCACCTTGGTAAGCATAATAGCTTGGTATTAGTTAATAGGAGCAATCATAGAAATAAATGGCACACCACTGTTAATAAAGACAAGCAAGTATAATTCTGCTTCTGGTGCTTACCTCCCAATGGTCCCGGCGTCTCAAGGCTGGACCTGATAATGGCACAAAAATGAAGGAAAGGAGGAGCACACGGGAAACTTGTTTTGAGTTTTGAAAATCTTCAATAAGGTGTTCACAGCATCAGTTGGGTCTGAGGAAGGGACACATTAGTCCTGAAACGTTATCAGTACTAAAGCTCTGATGCTGTGAACACCTTATTGAAGTTTTTCAAAACTCAAATCAAGTCTCCTGTGCGCTCCTCCTTTCCTTCATTTTTGTGGTACAGCTCAACCCTCTTAAAACGCTGTGCTTGGGGTCCAAAGAATCACATCGCGTTATAAGCGGATCGCGTTCAAAATAATGTACAATTGTATGCATTGTACAATAAAGTATTTAAGATACCGTCGTGTTGTAAAGTATTCACAAATACGAAAATTGGGAGCCATGCTTGCATCGCGTTATAAGCGGATTCGCGTTGTAACGGATCGCGTTAAAACGGGGTTGAGCTGTATTAGCTAATGGCGGGTCGATAAGAGTCAGATGCTGGCTACTTTGCCTACAGTGATGCTGGATATGATGGGCTCTGCCTTCCGATCCATATAAGGGTAACGTTGTGTGTTTATAAGTGAGTAGGTTACTTGTTTTAATGTTAGTATAGTTATTTTATTTATTTTACAGATAGATTTTTTAAGCATTTTATTTTTTCTCTTTTTATTTTTGATTTTTTTTAAAAATATTTTTTATGTCTTTATTTTTTTTGTTAGTATGGAGAAGAGGAGGAATGAGGAAGGATATGAGAGAGTGGAGAGAAGTGTGAAGACATGAGAGAATGAGGAAAGGACTGGGAGGCAGGTGACACAGTTTAAAATGAAGCTGTTGCAAGAGGCCCAAAATGTATGTATGTATGTCTGAATGTGAGAGAGGGTCGAGTGTGACCCCTAGGCAGCGTGCTTGGGTTACTGGGTGAATGATAGTACTTCCAACAGTAATGTGGAAGGAGGTAGAAGGGCCAGGTTTGGGAGGAAATATGAGGAGCTCTGTTTTTGTCATTTTAAGTTTAAGTCAGCAGAGGGCCATCCAGACAGAGCCCTTGGGTACCCCCACAGAGAGATAAATAGAGGAAGAGGAGGTGTTAGCAAAAGAAACACTGAAAGTATTCTGGGAGAGGTAAGAGGAGATCCAGGATAGAGCTTTGTTAAGAATGTCAAGAGTATGGATAATGTGAAGGAGAATAGGGTGGTCCACAGTATCAAATGCTGCAGAGAGGTCGAGTAATATGAGCAAAGTTTAATGACCTCTGTCTTTGGAAGCATGGAGGTTATTAGTTATTTCTCAAAATTAGTCAAAATTTCAGTCAATATTAGTCAAAATCTCCAACCCAACCACTACCTCTGCCTTGCCGACACCACTAGAAATACCAGTACCACCATGTCAGTGGAGGCTGCAGAGAAAAAAGTGGAAGAAGTGGGAGAGGATATTTTCCCACTCTTTTTCCTAAGCCTGGCACCCAGCACCTTCAGTTATAGGAGTATATTAGCTGAGAAGGGGGAATAGACACTGCAGAGTCTGGTGGAGGTTCACTCCCTCAACCTTATTATTGTTCAAGCCAGAGTCTGAGTAGCAGCCACACCCAATGTCAATACACCACGTCGAAAGTGCTTCAGCACAAAAGCGATAGTTGCATTCTCCCTGCTGCTGCTTCCGATATTGTGCCAATTGAGTAAGAGGAAAGCACAGACAGGATGGCAGTTGAAAAGGAACAAGGTTATGCCACTACAAAGGGGATTAGTCTCTCCCAATCACGTTTCTCTCTTACCCCCCTTCTCCTCTCTCCCCTCCTCATCTATCTCCAACCCCCTCTCTCTCTCTCCAAACCAATATTTTAGTGTCTGGGTGAAACTGTTTTTCTAAAATCTACAATATGATAAAATGTAAAATTTGATGACATATTTCTTAAAATCCTGATCAAAACTTTGCATACAGTACATAGGGTACATACCTTCTATAAGTGCTGCTGTTGACCACCTGACTCTCAACATGGTTACCACCATCACCACCTCCAATGTCTTGACATAGGAGAGCTAGGGCCTTAGCTTCCAGGATGTCTTACTCTTACTCTGTATCCGACTCTTCCCTCATAGATAGTTCTGTCAATACCCTTGCACATTGACAGTTTAAGGAAAATACTCCTCTTCTTCTATTGCCCTCCCATTTATTTTAAGAACATATTTTGACATATGGCACGAATGACTACTTTTAGTAAGCCACTTCTAGTCTTGCCAATTACATCTTGTTTTTTCTGGACAACCTTTTCCACCCTGGTGGTGTTGAGTTTGTCTTCCTGACATGCTGATGAAGAAAAATATTGGAGTTGGCAAAACCTGCCTTTGTAATTTATTTATTTTCATACTAGAAAGCTGATGTTGTTGGACAAGTATAACTGCTGCTGTTTTCATAGGCAAAACAGTACTACTGTTTTCTCTATGGTCCCAATCACTAGACTTTTCCAGCTGCTGCCATAGCCATGGCCACCACAATGTCTACTGCCACCATTACCCCATCACGTCATTGCCCTCTTTTGCCAATATTAGATGGAGTTTGATTAAGAATTCTGCAGACCACAGTCTACTGTGTGTATGCACTCCCTTTCCTATCCTGAGTTCCCTCCCTAATGAGGAAGCACCTTGTATACTATTTATAGTCTCAGCATTAAGCGAATCATGATTTTAGAAAACGAGCAAAATAGCTAAATTGCAATGCACATTAACTCATACTTAATGCTTGGTGAATAACTTACAAACTCTGACTCAGCTGCGAGCTTTTTCACGGTTAAATATAAGGAAAATTTTGCATGGTTCATGATTTCCTGAGAACATTTTTCCATGTCTCTATCTGCTAGCTTTATATTATAAAATGAAGTCACAGTATTTCATTTTAGCTGTTTAATTTGTAAAATGTTCATCCTTCTGTTCTCATAATTCTCTGACAAAGTAAGTTTTATTAAACAGAATTTGCTTCTACCCCTTTACAGTTGGACAAGAACCTTAAGCATTGCGGACCCATTCCACAGTGAAGCTGAAGTGTCTGACATTTTCCCTCACTTTGTTCTTTTTACTCATTATTAGCCATACAGTATATATTATCACATGTGTCTTATTGGCACCGAAGGGCTAAGTCATTGTAGACAAATCGTGTTTCTAAAATGTTTAAGTCTGACATTTCACTACATTATTTTTGCATAGCATGCTGTGAAGTACCATTTTTCTCACATTACACAACTGCCTGAAAGTAATTTTAAGCAAACCCACAATACGCATCATGCACACACATATAATGGCAGGTCATTCATTTCCTACCATGGGCCATGCGATGAAACCAATAGTATCCAAAGTCTACACCAATGAACGTCAACCACCAAGTCCATTGAGATTCCCAAGGCAGTTCAGCAAGTCTGTAGTTATTCCATATGTAGATGTACATGGTCACCTCAAGTCCTCGGAATGCAACACTGTATCATAAAACAAAAAGTTCTGTAATAAATTATGAGGCTTCTAGAGCCATAAAACAATCATTTAGGGTCCAATTTGCAGACATTACACAATAATTTCAATAACATATATCAAACAATATATATCCAGGTGACCACCTCAAGGAACCTAGGACTAGGCAAAATGTGTCCAAAGTTACTTGATTCAGAACCTTGCTTATCTGCATGAGTGAAGAAAGGGAGAGATGATTGGGAGAGATGCATTGACTAAAATAGTAATTGTCCCTTTACAAAAAGTCTGGTCATGTGTCATACTCTACCTGCATTAAGTAATTTTGGGAAGGAAAGCAAAAAAGTACCAGCCTTAGAATCACAGGTTCTTGGCATGTTTTTGATACTTTGCATTAAGATTTGCTTTAATTTACCAAACAAAAGTAATTTAAATTGCTACGATGTGTGTTTCCAGTAGAGATCTAGAACACATTACAGCACAGTAGTTGCATGACAATTTCCAGCATGCAAAGATTCTCATACTTACAGTTGTGCAATCCAAATATTATGGACTTTATATAATTATGCGTACAGTAGGTTTTTACAAAATTACAATAACAAAAAAAGTATTAATCAGACCTTCAAACACATAAGTAATTTAATGTCTAATATTTTAAATTAAATATTTTCATGCTTTGAGGTCACTTTTTCAAGCAAACATTGATCTAAGTTATTTAAATGGGACAGCATAAAAGAAACGTCAGCAATTCTTGTCTATATTGAAATGTCCATATTGAATAATATGAATAAGACTTATAATAATTATATGTATGTATTATTTGTAATTGTTTTTTTCTTAATCCATTATTTATTCTTTACTTAACATGCTACTATAGTGATTCTTACAGTGCATAAACAATACACTGATCATTAACAAATATAGATGCCACATCTCTTAAAAAAAAAGTACAAAGCCTTTTAACCAGATGGAAATCTGGTTGCAGTCATGAAAAAAAGGATTTCAATAATATGGTTTCAATTGGCATGTGGGGATAATAGGTAGTTATAAGTTTTGCCATTTGCGAAACAAAGTAAAACCGCCAGTAACTGAAATCTCCTATTTCCTGCACAGGTGCCAGGCTTTAAACAGACCTTCAATTTATTACCTTGTCACTGAACATAATAGTGCTGACACAAATCGATCTGAAACATGCCTAACATACAGGAGTTTTTTCTTAGTATTGCAGTTGCCTTTGGGTTTATGTATAAGGAACCTAATTTTATTGTACTGTAGTGAGGGATTCATGCACTATTAAAGGCACACAAAAATCAATGTTTGTGAAAGGGAAGTGCATAGTGCAGAAAATAAAAGCAAGACAAACTCAACTGAAAAAGTGGATAAGTATAGTGCTAAGCATTGGAAAAAAGTACAACCTCAGCGCTATACCCCAAATATGGGATACAAAAAAGAGTACGGTATATAATGTAAATACAGTAATAGTGATAATATATCAATACAAACACCAATACATCAATACAAACACAAATAGTGACACGTGTGTATATGCGGGAGTATTCAGTGACCCCCTCCAAAAGTTGAGGTCCTGAGGCCAGGAAGTCACCAGGATTTTCCAGATCCTACGTTGGTCCTGATAGCTGATTGCATTGCTGTCTGGACTCCCTGTGGCTATTTTCTGCTTAAGGCCTCGTTCAGGGTGCTGGCTTCGGAGGGAGGGCATGCTGCCGTGCGTGCTGCCGTGAGAAACAAAGTATTCAATTTGAATACTGGTTTTCAGGGTAGCAACCGCCCTGTCTCCGAAGCCAGGAGTTGAAGCTGACTACAGTTTCAATAAACGAAAATTTCGTTTTTTGGAGCTGCAGCAGCGTCACAGGGACCAAGGCAGCCAATGAAATCATTCTTCAGAATGATTTCATGACTGCAACTTGGATACTTACCCTGCCGTGTGTAATCCCGCCCCCTCCCCAATGCTGAAAAGTCTGCTGGGGGATAAACACATGTCGCCCAGCAAACTGCAGCACTGCCTCCCTCACGCCCTCCCTCCGAGTCCTGCAGCTGAAACCCTGAACGAGGCCTAAAGCCAGCAAAGATCCTTGACTGTGCGCGTGACATCATCACTGAGAAACAGGAAGGGATCCCCCTGCTAACGCTGGGCTGTACAAGCCACACGCGGACACGACAGGATCATCAACTGGAATACTCCAGTGAAAGTAATACCAGAGGGTCCACTGACTGGAGACGAGAGGGGCTGAGCTAAAGGGACAACCCTGACAAACCACAACCAGGTTTACTATTGTGAGTGACACACCTGGTGCCTGTTTTTTTTGTTTTAGTAAATTTTAGTTATCATGTGGATCTGTACTATGTCCTTTTTTCCTATTTCTCATATCACTATTGAGACAACTTCAAAATAATTGTACCCACTCACCTTCAAACGGTGACAACATTAAAGACCAGTTTTGCATTGTGAGTTGCTTGTTTGCATTCAATGTATGTATTTATGTGCACTGCATGAAGGTTGAAAATAGAAATCCTTTACATAGTGTTTATTCCCTAGAACTCTTTATTCAAGATTTATCTCTTGTGTTTGGTGTCATTAACAGTTATAGTCTGATTTCTACCATATACCAGTACCTTTATCCTGTTGTTTAATCGGTAGGGAATACACCCGAGGAAAGCATTGAATATTTGGACTGTATTTTACAGTATAATACTATACACTGTTTTCTGTTTTCTTGTTTTCTTTTACATAATTACTGAGCACTGATTTATGAAGACCAGCGCCAAGGAGGACAATTTTCTCTATAGTGCGCAGCATGCTGCCAACAGGAAACCAGACACTATAAGACCTTCTACTTAAACTGCTAGAACAGCGTTTCTGTGCAAAAAAGGGGCATTTTCAAAAGGAAACACCCACAATATTCATCAAACAGTGCTCACTTGTCCAAACTGGGTGAAAACTTAATTTTATTTGTGAGTTAAATTCGGCTGTGCAAATCCTTGTGATATGCAAATTATTGTAAGTAAACGGAAACATTTAATTATTCAAATGGCATTCAATAACCGGAGAAAGTCACAGCCAGAAATGTTTTGAGAGGGATAGTAAACCAAATCTCTCCCAAGATCATGAATGTCAACTTGTCTTTTTTTTTGTGCAGAACACTGAACAGGTGCAGCCAATATAGCAGGCTGCCAGTAATCAAAATGTCCACACAGCCAGGTAAGGGTGGGGTCCAGCCAAAGCCTGGACTGGAACCCTTACACCTATATACTTACTCAACAAGTACTCAACTTGTACTATGCACTGCAACTCTGGGAATCTTATTTGAAATTAAGATATGAAAATGTATGGAGGCCTTTTCTCATTTCTTTAGCACACCTGTGTTTTTTTCACTGTGGTATTAATAGGGATTTTAAGCTCTCTTAGCCACAATTGTATTATTATTTTAAGGATAAAAACTAGAAAATCCTTAACTGAACAGCTATGCAATATGTTGATAGTCACAGTATTTTATAGAAATGGGCTGACATACTGACACTGGAGAACAAACAAGCATGTACAGGTATCTGTCTAACTGATTCTTTGCAGACCAGGTCCTGAATGGGACCACAGTTAAGGGAACAACATTGGTCTGTGACAGGATTTTACAATTTGGGCCATTCGTCATGCACATGCATACCAATAAATATGACTTTTTATCTACCTTTCATTGCAAAGTAGAAGTTAAATGAAACTATATGTATGACTGTTTAGTTGCATTGTACAGTACTATGACACACATTCTTTTACACTCTTATGAGCTGTTCTGTTGGCAGAACATACAGTGGAATGTTTCCATTCATATTTATAAGGTATGGAGATATATCCTTTTAGAGAGCAAAGACTAAAAAATAAAAAAGAGCTCTTGAAAATGATAACCATGAATTATAAGCACCATTTATACTGTAAGAACCTAAAGGTTGTAGATTTTTGCAAAAATATTTATTGTGGTATATAGAAAAACTATTGTATTTTTTAAATAATTACAGTACTTGGTTAAAAACCGCATTTATTAAAAAGGTAATATAGTTAAAAAAATACAGTCATAGAGGCTTGGAATCAAAAGGTTGACTAAAGGATGCATTGGGGCATTGGAAATAATTTCTCAGTAAATTGCATGTTTTTCTTAGAATTAACTTTCAACTTTTTGCCTCATTATACAAACTTACACTTTTTATTGTGAGAAGAGCACACTAAAACCCACTAACACCAGAGTGTGCTCTAAAGATTTATTATCTAAAGTATTCACTAAGATAATACCATGCTAAACAATTGTTTCTGAAGGTTATTATCTTCTGAACATTTTTTTATTAGGTGTTCATACAATAGTAAAACGGTATGAATGTTGGTACAATGTTCTTATATTATTAATTTATAATTTATATTAATTTATTAATTTATATACATTGATTGACAGCTCTTCTTTTCTTATAGTGATACACAACTTATTTTTCTTGCAAAACAGAAGTATTTCTTTTTGGGAACAAACACTGTCTACAAAGATATATCAAAGAGAAGAGTCTCGTAGTTGGTTTCTACTAAGTATAAGTATCTTTCTATCTCGCAGCTTAACAGGCAGCTTAACAGGCACACATAAAAGTAAGCCAGAGGCCAGAAAGGTCCATGGGCTCTATAAGGTGCGTAAAAGCTGTACCGAGCTGGTGTGAACTGGCTGCAGGGGAGACCGGGCTGAGGGATGCCCCCACTGGTCCGGTAACAAGAGAGAGGGGATAGAAGGTTTAAAATTGAGTTTTTTTGTTCTTGCCTTTATTATTCAAAGCCTGCATCGAATCCGCTGCAAAAAACAGGAACGAGGTCCACCCCGCCAAAGAGACACCAACGTCTGCCCCAGCAGTCGCTCCGGAGACTCATCAGGTCAGCCCGTTGTCCACATGGACATCTGCCCAATGCACGGCGCAAATATGCTGTCACACCCCCCCCCCAACTCACTACTTTTTAGAATATTTGCAATTGCATTTTTAGACACCTTCTGGGTCAGCGAGCTGTGGCTGCTTTGAAAACGAGCACTAATTCAGGTTTGTTGCACACGAAAATTGTCATCAACAAAAGATCGATCACATGCAAAATACACAGGTCCAAAACAGATCAGGGGGATAAGGGAATGTAGGTCCACTACTATGCCCTGTCAGGATCATAAAACGCTTCATGGAGGGCCGACCCCAAGGCAGAGGGCAATTTCCTAATTCACCGGAACATGACCCCCCTCACCAGGTATCAGTTCCAGAGAATCCTCAAAAACGTCATAATGGCAGAGAGTATGGATCCCAAGGTGTTTGGGACAAATTCACTTAGGATTGGGGAAGTGACAGTAGGAGGGCTCTATGTTAGAACAGATCAAAATGCTGGGAAGGTGGAAATCAAATACATTCAGGTCTTATATCAGGACCAATGGGCCCTCCAATCTGTGATGCAAATGCATAATGCGTTTCTGTCTTCCACCAGGTGCGAGCAGTGAAACCAAGGAAATATTAATAGTTGGTCATTCATTTGTTTACTGGGTGCGAGAGAGGGCAAGGGCCTTTGCTTGGGCCTAGGAAAAGAGAGGATGAATATACGACTGCTGGGGAACAGAGGTACTGTATGCGCTGGGATGATCTGCTTCCAGCCCTCGTAAAGGCTCTAAACATCATTCTGGGGCAACTGGACGGGAACGATTTAGCGCACAGCAAATCAGACTGCACCCGTTTAAAGGCCCTATGGAGTGGGGTAGTAATGCTCTGGTCGGAAATCCTCCCCCGAATGACATGGAGGGGTACAAAAAGCTGGGTGGGCATGGACAAAACCCGGAAAGAACCTAAACACGGCCATGGCCAGATTCATCCTTGCTTCCGGTAGGATGGTACTCAAGCATGGGGAGATTAATACAAGAGATGGCAGTTGGTACAGGCAAGATAGGGTGTATTTGTTGGACAAAGGGCTAGATACGTTCCTTATGAACATCAAAGGTATCTCATAGGAAGAGCCGAGTGGAAAGGTCACAGTTTAAGGTGGACATGTCAGCCCAGCTTAACCGGTTCCTGGTGGTGGGTCATTCAGGTGGTGGAACTGTAGCTCAAACCATGCTCAGTGGTGATGCTAAGATCAGGTAAAAGTACAGGGTGCCTACTGTGCAGGAGGGTCCGGGAAGAGCCCCAACTACGGATCAACATACTGGTGCCATTGGGCCTGCTATTCCCAATCAAAATGTGGGAAAACAGGATGCTGGCTGTATGGTTGGGTCTACGCTGCCACCAAAGGGTGAGCCTGGGCAGCCAGCAAGCAGGGAAGGGATTTCAACTGAAAGGAAGCCAAAATGAAGCAGGCAAGGATCTCCCCCTTTCACTATTGAGGTGTGGGGGAATAATCCCATTTGCCGCATTGAGACAACTGGCCTAATGCATTAGGACTGGCAGGCAGTTTCGGGGTTGTTAACATGTTGTTAAAAATAAAACTGTGACCTTTAATGTTCCAACCAAATGTGTCATCTCATTTTATTATGGTGTTGGGGTCCTTATTGCAAGAGAGGATTCGAGAATAAAGCCTTTAAGGTAAGCAAGAGGACCAGAATTATCCCACGGCTTCATAAGGGTTGCGATGGCTAGACCTGGCTGGCATGAACAGCCGGCAGGGGGGTAGGAGGTTGGGCTAAAGGCTGAGCCCAACCCCACCCCCCTCATCCCCACTGGTCCGCAGGCAAGGGGTCAGTTTAGAGGGTTTATAAGGGAGAGTGCGGGACTGGAAGGATAGGGTTTTTAATTCCCACTCATCCCTAAATGTTTTGTGTATGTTTTAACTTGTTATAATTTATCGAGCATGAACACTGTTTTCCTTGTCACAGCTTGTCGAAACTGCCGCGCCAGTCATGCTCAGTGGTAATGCTTTGGACATGGAAAGGTATGGGTGCCTACTGCGCAGGCGTGCCCAGGTAGAGCCTTAACTATGGATTGATGGACTGGAGGTGCCGACAGTGCCATTGGGACTGCTATGCTCAATCAAAGCCCAATTAAAGTGCCAGCCATACAGTTGGTTCTATGCTGTCACCAAAGTTTGGACAGTGAGCCAAAGCATCCTGGGCAGCCAGTGAGCAGGGGAGGGTCAGCAATCGAAAGGCGGCATGCAAGGATCCCCACTTTTGCTATGGGAGGGGTGGGGAAATGCTCCCCCCCCCTTTCATTTGCCACATTGAGGCAACGGGCCTAATGTATTAGGGCTGGCAGGGAGTTTCGGGGGTTTAACATGTGTTTAAAAATAAAGCTGCAACCTTTTTCCTTCCAAATCAAATGTGTTGTCTCATTTTATTATGGGGTTGGGGTCCTTATTGCAAGAGAGAATCGGAGAATGATATATATAGTGAATACTAGTTCCCAATATGAGAAGCTCCCAATATCAAAAATCTGTTTTCTCAGTTAGTGTATAAACTCAAAAAGTCATACTATGTTGTCTTACAGACATCACACACTCATTCAGTCTTCCGTCTTATTTTTATTTGATCACTATACTGTACACTCCTCATTTGGTTACCCTACAGTAGCTATCACACCATGTTTTCGACATGCACAACCACCCTGCACTCTTGCTTTCCACTATTGTATTTGTATGCAGCATATAGTCGTATACCTGAAGTTTATCAATCATAGATAAAGAACATTAGAGTGTCTTTGACTGCCTACTTGTATTATCAACATCAAAAGTTTCCAATAGGAAAAGATCTCAATACCAAAAAGCTTGTTTTCTCAGTAAAAAGTGTACATAAACTTAAAAATGTCATATCATATTTTCTTACACACATCAAACCCTCATTCTTCAATCTTAATTTTTATTTGATCACTATAGGTACGTGTATACATTTCTCATTGGGTTACCCTACAGTAGCTATCACCCCATGTTTTGCACATGCACAACCACTATAATATTTCTATGCAGCATATAGTTGTCTATGTGGAGTTTATAAGAAATAGATACAGAACATTCTGGCTCTCACAGACAAAAATATCCCAAATAAGCGCTCTTTTTCAGCCATGTGTGTTTTAACACAGCTTAAAGAAAACGTTGTGATGAAGAGCATTACACTGATTAATGAACTATTAATCTGAAAAATTATATAATGTATGTCATATATTTTAAAGGATGTGGCAAACCTCTGCTGCAAATTGATAAAATAAAAATGAGTCCCTAGGAGAGGATGCAATCAATGGTGTGTTAATCTAAGTTTCAGCTGCTAATGATTTTCACTAGTATTTCCCTTGACACTGTGGGTTCGGCCAAGATATTGTTTTAAGAATTTCTGTCAGGTTTCTACTACAGTACTTGTTCCATACTGAAATTTGGTTGACTGCAGAAGAAACATGAGTAACAGATATTACTAGCAGCCTCTGTCATGATTTTCTCTCACACCTACAATGGAAAAAGTTCATTTATTTTTGCCTTGTCTCCATTCCAGTCTTTCCACTGTCCACAGATTATTTTGTAATGAGAAAGGAAAATGTGTTGAATAGGAAGCTGAATGTTTAGGTTAATTGGTGTTCATGAAACTGGCAGTTCCACAGTTTGTACTAGCTGCTGTGCAGGGCTTTAAATACGCAAAGGTTTCGAAGGAGTTATGCAATATGACAAAATATAGTACCTGTGGGGTGTTTATCTGCATGAAATTATTTTCACAGCTAATCAATTAGAAAAAAGTACATTGTTTCTATAACGCCAGTGCACCAAGCAGGATGAATGCACTTAGTTCCACCTGAAGTAATGAAGTGATATTACACACAGTGTATTTTAATAGCTTCAGCAGTCCACCATGGAGCACATTCTTAGTAGATGGTCTATACTCATTGCCAAACTGGCTGACTGGATGAAATATCAGTATACTGTACTGTATATCTTGTGGGAAAAAAATTGTGTTGGTCTCTTTCATGATACTTTCTGTAGAGGACGGAGCAAAATATGTGTGAATGTGTTCTCTCTGCATAATACAAAACATATTCCTACATGTCTCCAACACATTTTCAAGATTTCCTTTCGGTTACTGTATACAAATGGAAATAGTGTAAATAGTCACAGATTTTCCTTTTTAAAAACTACCTTTCTACACTAATAAGCACTGGTATTGGCAAGTGGCAACAGACATACTGTATACCTTATTTTGTTAAGAATAATCCTTACATAGTATAAGTCTTGTTAGAAATATTAACCTTTAAAGTACTTTTACAGTTTAAAAGTAAACATATTTTGGATATATTTACGAGTGATGAAATTGTGATGGATAACTGAGCACTTTGTTTCATAATTATATTTAACATTGACTGAAAAATTTGACACACATTACTCTAGAAAAAAGCTTCTTTGGCTTTGAAGTCATTACAGTTCTTCCAGTCATCTAGTTGAAATAAGATGTTTCTATCCATAAACCAATGTAACTTACTCTGGCAGACGAGAAATAACTCCTGCAGAAAGGGAAGTCAGTCCATCATTAACACGAAGTGGCTGTCCCTTCCAAGCCCAGCTGATGATCATCTCAAACATCAACATAAAAATGAAAGAAAGAGTGGCCTGCAATATAAATTAAATGGTCATTAAATACTAAACCACATAACATCATAAACAAGACTTAATAGAAAATAAAGTGTTAAGAGATAACACTTAAACTGTGGTGAATTCAAAGGACAAGAGGTGAACACATTATATCATAAATTACAGATATAAATGACATGAACAATAAGCAGTTTGTGTATCCAGTAAATAATTTCAAAAACAGAGAAATATGTGCAGGGCATCACAAAACCAAATTAAATGAGAACAGATTCAAATAATCGATGTGACTGTTACAATTCTAAATTGTAAAGATGACCGAATGTGTCGTCATCCACTGTACGGACATTTCCAGGCTTTCAGGGTTCAATCCGAACCGCAGCGTGAAAACCAGAGTTGAACTTTGCCCTCATGAGTCTGGACAAAATGTATGTAAGCCAACGGTGGTATTAGCGCCAAGCAGCGGCCATGCCATACGTAGCCAGATCATGCATAATCCATTTCACGGGTGATGTGCAGTTCAAACGAAAATTATTATAAATTGCCACTCACGTACCTGTCTGCACATGAGAGAGAGAGAGAGAGAGAGAGAGAGAGAGAGAGAGAGAGAGAGAGAGAGAGAGAGAGAGAGAGAGAGAGAGAGAGGGAGAGAGAGAGAGAGAGAGAGAGAGAGAGAGAGAGAGAATAAGAGAGAATAAGAGAGAATAAGAGAGAATAAGAGAGAATAAAGAATGTTGAGTCTTTTTGATTTATTTTTATTTTGTATTATGACAGATGGCAGCCAGGGAGTGAGGGGCTCCTCCTATATACTTCTCCTCCCCACATTATAATGAGGGTAATTTGGATTACATTTGAGGGTACGGCTTCCATTTACAAATTCGTAATTGGACGTGATTGAAAAAAATAACAAATCTGCGTTTTTGAGGTTGATCCTCTGGATTAGACTACGGCTGAAAGGAACTGACCAAATTAGGGCAAAAGATTCACCCATCTCTAATAAATTGTTCCATTTATATACAGTAGATAATTAACTGTGGTTTTCTTATTGGTGGCAAAAAAACTTTGATACTTTATGTCTGTTCCAATAATATTAATCTCTCAGGCAGTTATGAATTTAGTTTTAACCAGAGAAATAAATAAGTACTGTATATGGGAATATATAAATATATATTGTTTATATTAGCTTCTCGTGGTAATGTATAGCAACTGTTTTCATTATACATATTTTAAAAGTAGCAAATATCAAAATCAAATATTTTGTTGAAGGGGAAGGTATAGCTATTTTCAACACACCTGTACATATGTGCCTTTTAGTACTGGATAAAAAAAACATATATATTATGAAATGCTATTGTAACCCATTCTAGTTCAGATTTATATAATCCCTCTGAAATCCCACCTAATAAATAGTTCAATAATCATACATACCATGCCCGGTTTAAGTTCATAAGTCTAAAGGCATTATGTCATTACAAATGTTATTGTCTAGGAAAGTGTTTTTCACTGGGGTTCTCTGGTCATCCCTAAAGGGTTCCTTGCAACTTTCAGTTCATTTTAAAACTGTACTAAATACAGAAGAATTGACAACGCATCTGATCTCAGACACCCTGTTAGAGGGGGTTGGCGTTTCTTACAATGCATCTGATCCCAGACACGCTATTAGAGAGTGTTGGGGTTCCTTATATAGCCATGGCTGGTCCAGAAAATCTTTCTGCCTTTCTGTCATGTAAGTTCTGATTGCTACAGACAGTGACCGGCTATCCTGTGGGTTTACCCCTCCTCATGCTGCCTCTCTGAGCTTTGCCCCTCCTAGAGAGATGCAGTCAAGATCTGTGCAGAGCACTATTCCTCCATATTGCCAGAAGGCCTGCACCATCCAGGGGTCATGGAACCATTCTCCAATACAAGGCATACGCTGTTATGACATCCTGCAGTGGCTGCCTGAATAAAGATCCCTTTTTATATACTTCTGCTTAAGTCACAGTCTATTTGGCAGAGGTATAGGAGAAAAAACTGACATGGTAGGGACTGCCTCCAGCTCTGCTGGGGCCTATTGTGACTGGAGGCACTGACACCTATGAGAAGAATCTGAGGATCACCAAAAACCTCTCCTGTTCCCCACAACATCCCTGAAGCTCATCTTCCTGGAGCCAAACAGGTACAAAGCACCACACAGATCTGTAGCCAGGGCAAGATCTCCCAGAGAAGGGGGGGGGGGCAGGGGGGAAGCAGTGCTACCCTTACAATGCATATAAGAGAGGGTTGGTGTTCCTTACAATGCATCTGATCCCAGACACGCTATTAGAGAGGATTGGGGTTCCTCAGTATTTCACAATATATTATAGGGTTCCTTAATAAAAAAAACTTATACGTAACAAAAAGCACTGATTTACAGTAGGAAGATTTTTTACATCTATTGATATTTATTAACATAGCATATGGATTGTTAGGTAGTCTTATTTTATAGTTTATTTTGTATCATTGTGCATCATCTCCCTGTTATACTTCTATGTACTGTATTATATTTTCTATATATCTTTTATTTTTTTGTATTTGTGATTGTGAATTTTAATGCATATTTTACAATTTAAATAAGAATACATTGAAATATATTTGTAGCTTTTTGTGAACTCCTAAATTGAACATTTGGGTCTGCCTCTTCTTGCAGTAATTAGTATGCATCACCGGGGAAAACCTTAAAGTTGGACTCTTCACAGCAAATACAGTATAATTGTACAGAACGATAATGTTTATGAAAAAAGCACATTTTGGACTTCTGACACAAGTGAAAACATCATCAATATTAGCAAAAAGTCAGGAATACCTATCTCTATGTCAGAGCATAAACATTGTATGTGAGTGTAATACACATAGTGACACTGGCAAAAGCCACACTTTAAGCAGTACAACCAGAGTGAGCAAGAAAACTACCGGTAGGTAAGGGTACCTCCAGCACCACCACCTGTTACAGTGTCTGTGAGAGATCCATCAGATTCATAAGAACTGCAAACAGGGAATGGATGTAGAACTGGCACTAACTCTTACATTATATACGGTATGCTCACATGCACATCAGGACCAGATGTAGCCAGACTAACGTTCTTCGGTACATGCGAAATCTTCAGGAATACATCTGCGTCATTTCCCAGCAGCACTGATTACCACTGCAGGGAGTCTGACAGAAAACAATGGACACCCCATGGGAAACAGTGGATATTATCGTCCCCAGAGATGTAGCATTTTACTTTTGGTGCTACTGCTCTGCAGGTGAAAATGAAAGGGTTTGAATACCATAGCATATGTAGGGCTGTATATGTCAAAAGCATTGTTATCACATATAACTTAATGAGAGAATGTCTGTCGAAAAAACTGGGGGAAAATCAGCTACTGCACTGGCCTTATTCAGATTAAATGCAGGGACTGATACAGTATGAACTGAAATCCCTAAAATAAAAAGTACAAAAAGTACAAAAATAGTCCTGTAGGATAGAGCTACATGGAGTTAGCAATACAATAAATTCCCTTTTAACATGAGAAGGGAGAAATACAGAAGAAAAGCACATCACCAACAGAATTTCCTTTAAGGGCTTAATAGAGACAAGAATAATGAGAGTACACATGCAGGGAACACCACTGGCTGTAACGTTAAGAAATAGAGACTACAATTGTAGCCAATCACTTCATGTATTGTGGGACTGCCTATCTAAGACAATAGAAATGGGAATTAAGGCAAAATAAAAATTAAATAAAGTATTACCAAGAACATGTTGGGATATCAGGGTTGGTAAAAAAAAAACTCCATCAAACCAGGGGCAAGCTGGCCTGAGGGGCAGTGAGTCAATTGCCCGCTGAACCTCTGAACCGATCTGATTTAAACAGGGCTGGTAGGAGGTAGGAGGAGAGCCGGCCTGTCAGCTGCTCTCACACTGTTGAAGACAGTGACTTCCTGGCTCTTCTCTACAGTGTGATGGTAAGTGCATATGTCTGTTTATGTATGTAAACAGTACATGGTGTGTGTTTATAATGCATATGTGTGTGTAAATGTTGTTCATTTAAGGCATATATAAATATTACATGTACGTGTATGTATGCTTGTGTTAGAAATCCATTTATTATTTTTAAATGTATGAATGAGAACTTATATCAAGACAATTGTATTGAGTATATGTTGTAGGATTTTAAATTTTTATGTAACAAAGGTAACTGAATCCAAAGTGAGGTCTGATGGATAGCAGATGTTGGGGGTTGGCTTAGTAAAGGCCTGGTATGAAATCTGAACCTCAAGCAGTTTGAAATGTCGTTGTACTTAGCCACGATGCAGGAAGGGGCAGAGTTAGTGATCTATAACTGCCAGTTATACTCAGCAGGTCTCTTCCTTTCCTGCTGGACCTTCCTCAAGCACACTCATTGCAAGTACCATCTAAGCAGCATGTGAGTGAAGAAGGAGTAATTTGTTCAATGAATTAACATCAGAAGCACATGTCTGTAATCAACTTTAATTTGTAGGTAACTTTATATGAATAAATTTACTTTGTCTACTGGAAAACCATCTTCTAATGTTTTGGAATCTTTCTTAACAAGAAATAATAAGTGAAATATTATTATTATTTAACAGCATGTATGTATGTATATATGTATGTATGTATGTATATGATGTGTATATGGTAATTATATGTGTATTACAGTATATTATGTATGTGTGAATGTGTATATATATATGGTGCATGCATGATGTGTGCCTTTGTCTATACTGTGATGGAAGCAGCCCAAGAGGATGAACTCTACAGAGGGTCCCATTAGGAAACATGGACCCCCCTCACCCACAGCACGGTCGAGGCAGACATTATCTCTGGCATTGTAGATATGATTCTTTGGCTGCATCACCAGAGGCGGTCTTGATACAGCTACATCTGTATGTGTGTGTCTTTACATACAGTATATGTATGTATACATACAGTACAGTATATTTATAGCAAGTATGGTCTGCATACATGGTGCATGTATGATATATGTGTGTAGGTTGTGTACATGCCCGGTGCGTGTATATGTTGTGCGCATGTATATTTGTGTGTGGGCCACCTGATTCCTGGGCCAGTTCGTTTGGCTTGCCCAAAATGTGCCAGTAATCCCCTGAATCAGACCAAGTGCTTTAAGAAAATATTTAATTTAACATAATAAGGGCCACAAAGTCTAATAATAAATATTTAAACGAAATAAGGTAAATCTTTACCACTCGACTTCTGGCACTTTCACGTCATGTAATTCCTTGAAGAGCGGTCAATGACACAACCACACCTGGATGCTAGAAATGGAAGTGGAGAGACCTCCACTTCCCTTTCTATTGGGCAGCCTGATCAGCCCCTAAAAAATCAGCAAGTACCCATAACAAACAGTACTATACCTGGCATATCATAAGGGCCTTTGGCATGTCAGAGCCCATGCTGTACAATGTGCTGCTCATTAGCATGGCACTGTAAAGGTAAACCTATACTATTTCATGTTTGTCCTATGATGTTTTTAGATTTTTAATTGTAGATTTTCTCCAGATTTAAATTTTTGGGGAAATTCCAAATATTCAAAGGAAAATATACCATTGTGTTTGATGTTTATAGACAGATTATCTCAGATTTAGAGATGATTATTCTATAGTTTACAAATGTTGTAAATTCCTTAACAATTTTCCACAAAATTAGGATACTGTCAGTGTGGTTATGAGAGAGGCCATGGTAACATCTGCATTATATAACTCTTCCCTAGTTACTTCTAATTAATCTCCCAAAATCATAAAATGACACATATGGGGCAAAGGTTGGAGCAAAGAACTGTCGGGAAAGAATGCAAAATAAAAACATGTCACTTAGCACCAATTTTAATACCAAAATTGTCTTGAAACGTCCTATATGTTTATCAGTATTTCAGAGCTCTTACACTCCCTATTCTGGGTCAAGTATTATTAAATAATTTGTACAGTATGTTAGGGATTAACAATTAACCGGTGTAAAACTGAGACAATAGTAGAAAAAAAGACAAAAATATATATCTAGGAAAAAACATATTTTAATTTTTCTTTTGATGCATCTAATGCTGGTTTTGCCCCAAATCTTTGATACATACAGAACTGTCATTTATTAAGACATGATTACTATTACAGCAAACATTTCCTGATTTATTAGCAAACAATTATAACCCCTTGTTACTTCTAGGCCCCAGATTGATACCCGGTGCTGAGGTGGGGGCCTGAGTCCTTTATTGCTACTAAATAAACCATGCATACAGTATGTAACGCGTAGCTCACCACAAACGAAGCACGACCGCGGTGCTGAGGTAGGGAATTGAGAAACGCCAACCCACCGCCACGCGGGCGCGCCTAGGAGTAGATTGGTCGTGCAAGCCGGATCAGGGTTAGAGAGTGCAGAGTAGTCGTATATACTTGCCAGGTCAGGATTGGAGAATAGCGGATCGTTGGGGTACTTTGCCAAGGTCAGGATTGTAGAAGAGCGGATCGTCGGGGTACTTTGCCAAGGTCAGGATTGTAAAAGAGCGGATCGTCGGAGTACTTTGCCAAGGTCAGGAGCGGAGAGAAGCGGAGTCCAAGAAACTAGCTGGGTTCAGGCAACAAATGGTTAATCAGGCAGACAAGGCAAAACAAGGTATCAGGAACAGAATGCAGCAAGGCACGGCGTCACACTGACTATGCTCAGCAAAGGTAAGCTGGAAGTGCAGGGTATATAAGGAAGGAGGCTCCAATAGCAAGCAGGGGTGGAACCAGAAAGTGAATCGTCATAGGCTGCTGGTAAACACAGGTGCGTCCAATGGTGCAGCCGATCAGGTAGGAGGTTGCTTGCAGCCCGCACATGTCACAGGGTTCAGAGGGCGGGACTTGGAGTGTGTGATACTCCCACGCCGGTTCCTTGAGACATCAGAGTGGGGGCGGAGCCTGGAACGCGCGTCACTGCCATGCTGGTATTGTTTAACAACAGAGTGGGGACGGAGCCTACCGCGCGCATCATGGTGAATTCTCACAGCATAGCCTTCAGTCAGATGGCGGGAAATAAGTACAAAACACATAAGGGAAACAAAGAATATTTCCCAAGAAGATCCCCATTCACTGCACAGCAAGAGCCGAAAAAGTATATTTGGTCCGGGTACAAATACCCACTAGCAATATAGTAAAATGGGCTGCATGGGGTACCATCAAGTAACCGCTCCCAACACTGTGGGAGGACAGTTACCACTGTTACTATTCAGAAACAGAGGTTATCTGGAACAGGATATTCACTCTGCTTTTACACATGCATTGCAATCAAATCGTTCAGAATTATTAAAAAATACAACACACAAAAAAACAAGCAAGAGCAGGATTGTCGAATCCAAATCAGAGACCCCCCTCTTCATTTCCACCTTTAGCAACCAAGCTAGTAATATAAGAAATATAATAGAAAAACATTGGAGGGTACTGCAGCTGGACAGAGGGCTGACAACAGTCACAAGGAATTTCCCAAAATTTGTATATAAAAAAGCAAAAACCATAGGATATCATTTATCACCAAGTTTATTCTCTGCAGGACAAAATACATCTCAAGATAGACTCCCAAAAGGTTTTCATAAATGTGGCAAATGTACATATTGTAGATATGCAACACCATTGTCTTCAGCTACCAGTAAACACACTGGGCAAAAGTATAGACTGAAACATTTTATGACATGTTCTACAAATTACGTGGTATATAAACTCAATTGTGCCTGTGGTAGTACTTACATTGGGAGGACGATCAGACCTCTGAAAGTGAGAATCTCAGAGCATTTACGCTCTATAAAAAAGAAAGACCTCAATTTACCTGTGTCTAAACACTTTTCCAATTGTCCAAAAGGCTCTATTGACACCTTCACATTCAGTGCTCTAGAGCATATTCCTAGACATATAAGAGGGGGGAATAGAGAGAACATGCTGAACCAGAGAGAAATGTTTTGGATCTATACCCTCGGGTCATTGGCACCCGGGGGTATAAATACTGACTGGGAGTTAAAACACTTCTTGTGATAATGCATGTAATGTATTTTTCTTGTATATTTTCTGTCACTAGTCCACTCATGTTTACAGTAAGAACAATGTATTTATTGTTGTGTTTACAAAGCCAGTATTTGTTTCTCCAACACATTACTAGATTATTTGAGAACATCAAAAAAATGAATATTGTTAATTATGTGTGCTCTCTTAAGTATTAAATATTAAATATTAAATACTCAGTATTGAGTATATTTGAAAGCCATTATAAAAATGTTAGAATGCATTTATCTAATATTGCCATCACTAATTTATTGGGTCTTCTTCATCATCACGAATAATATCAAAAAGATCTGTATAATTGTTTTCAATGTATATATTCATGTAAAATTGGCATCATCTACTTTATTAGAATGTGAACCCATTGTATATGATCAGACTATTGCATTCAAAATATTCAATATAATATCTAAGGCTTCGTCATTATCATATTGACTTCCTTATACATCTGCAAAAAAACTTTAATATTCTAAAGCATTATTTGAATCGTATACCATGGGCCATACTAATCTATTACTTATAGAGTTCCTTAGTTCATGCATATTTTGATATGCTTTAGTTGTTGTTTTTAAACAACCACCGTTTTGTATATATTTTTCCTGCATGGTGGGGTGATTATGCTGGGTCCCGCTTCCGAGTGTGATCTTTCTCATTGACACAGAGGTATGACGCTGCGGTATCCATGACTACTATATGGCTTGTAAACACCTTCACACTGCATGGAGCCCATCGCGTCACTTCCGGTTTTCCACTTCCGGTTTCGTCATTTCCGGCTATTAGAGCCGCGGCTGTGGCTAATTTGAATCACAATTAGATGTACTATATTAGGGGGGACCCAGCATAACATTTTTACTCTCTGACGAAGCGCCATCTAGGCGTGAAACGCGTAAGAGCTACCCTCCATTTCTGTCTGCACCATGGTGTCCGAATAAAGAAAACTTTTTAACTTCAAAGCTGTCATCCTGATCATTGCATGGCTGTGCTCTGATACACTGCCTCCTGCAGAATCCTCACTTAAGTACAAAACACATAAGGGAAACAAAGAATATTTCCCAAGAAGATCCCCATTCACTGCACAGCAAGAGCCGAAAAAGTATATTTGGTCCGGGTACAAATACCCACTAGCAATATAGTAAAATGGGCTGCATGGGGTACCATCAAGTAACCGCTCCCAACACTGTGGGAGGACAGTTACCACTATTCTAATTAAAAACAAAAAATAATAAACACTTTATTAAAAAATTATATATTCGACGCAGGAACACTAACTCTAATTATCATAAAAACAATTAAAACATTTAACGGGTGAGTAGGGTTCAGGGGTATCTGAGAGTAATTCCAATATAATATTATATACCCCTTAGCCAAATGTCCTGAACATAGTAGGTACAGTAATTATTTTGAATCAAATCCAAATAGATAGCAGATCGTGATATAAACAGCAAAGGTGCAGCGCAGTGCATCACATATCACCATATATGAGTAGTGATATCTATTGTGAGGCTAATCGTAGTGGATGTGATGCACACACCACAGGGTTAACAGAGAAGATAGTATTCTCTCAAGGTGGAGTACTCGTGCATACAAAGCAAAATAGGCGAATGCTGTGTGCCATATCCTAATAGGAAGTAATCATAAAGACTGCTTTAAAATGCAACACAGTACAGCTATTGAAATGCAACACAGCATGCCTGATAATTCCTTGTATTGGTGGTTACACTTCCAGGGCTCTAATATGTCCCCCAATAGTTCCAGGTACACATAGGGAGTATCAGGGTGTAGTACATGCGATATAGGCTAGATATCTGCTCAATAGACGCACAACCAAAACCCCGCTTAACCCGGCTCTAGCTACCCCATCAGAAATGATCAGGAACGATCTCACCCATGCTCCTCCTACACGACGTCAACGCGATGATGTCATGTCCGACGTACGTTTCGCGCATAAGGGGCTGGCGCTTTCTCAAGGTGGGAGGTGGGAAATAAGTACACAATGTGTGCAGTGCAACTGTTTTTATATATTAGCCAGTCTTAAGAACCTTGTGATCCTCAGCAAAGGATCAATATACATATCATACATAGTTTAAATATTATAATGCTTAACAATAATGCTGCGCTGATGTGTATCAGTGTCAGTTAGAAGATGGCCACCAAATGCTTTGGACCTATATAGATGGTGCCGGAACACCGTTGGAGCTCTTAATGCACTAACATGCAGAAAGCCAGTACTTCACAAAGGTGCTTCGGTACCACTGTTAACGGCAACCGTTGAGGGTCCCCCTCTATGATAATCGACATTCCTTGCAGTCTCCGGTGTGGATTTGTTGGGTCTTTCTGCACCAGGTACTGCTCTCCCTCTCGTGGATCTCCACTCCCTCTCCTCTCAGTGGGACTCAGACTGGACATGGGTCACACTTAATCAAGCCTGAAAGCATTCAGACTTGAGCAGATCTCTGAGGCAGGGGCTGCTCTCCATAGTGTCTATCAAGTTCTTGCCTCCAAATGCTCTCGTCTGTATCTCTCCCTGGAGTTCCTGGTTCACTGACCTCTGAACCTTTGCCATCATTGGCTGTCATGTGTCCCTATTTCAGCCGCAGGGGCTTCCGGGAGTTATAGTTCTGCTGCCTACTGCTCTGTAATTGGCTAATTCCCAGCAGCACAGACCAGAGTGGAACACAGCCAGAGGGCAGCATACATACATAGGGCATACATAGCTGTTTTCTATCAAGGGGGTTACTCAATTAATCAGTTAAAATTACCTGGCTGCAAAACTTGAGCAAAAATAGCACCAGATCTTTCAAAGAACATCTATTTATTATATATCATTTTTCTCAGATTGATAATTATTTGTCCCAGCTTCTCATGATTTTTGCAGGTTTGAGACTGCTATATTATACTCCTATTTCATGACTGGCTATATTTTTTCAAAATGAATAAAAAATTAATAACTGATACATATCAGTTATGAACTTTTTATTCATTTTGAAAAAATATATATTTTTGGGACTGAACCTGAAAATGAACATGATTCCACTAAAGATGTCAACTTACAATAAACCAAATCAGTGAGATTTTTAGGCCCTTTCCAAAAAAAGTGTAATATTTATGGAAAACGACTGATTTTAATAAGTTAGACTTACCATTGATGCAAAGATGAATTAGGCTTCTCTGAATGATAAAAGTATTCACCACTCTTACTGATGCCATCAGACATTGTTGGGACACTTTTTTCCATATGACATGATCAGTTAGAGATGTGAGTTGATTTACCACATCATAAGGGCCGCACCTTCGCATTTGGATTAAAATAGTTTATGAAGACCAAAGATTAGATGAAGATTTAAAAGTAATATTCAATGAGGAGGATTCTTAAAGCAACTGAGGGTTGTGCATTACCATCAAGGTTGAGGGTAGATCATCGAGGACATGGATGGCTTCGGATAAATGTATGCCATTATGCCCCAGATTATACTCACTAGAGACCTTTGGATTTATGTATTGCATTACGTTCTTTTCCTGTGCTTTGTTTTTCCTCTGGCCCACAAAGTAATGAAGACTGGGTTTACCCTTCGTTGAAGAGGGCTCCAACGCTGTTTCGAATTTTTGTTAAGCTAGAGCTGTACTCATTAACTATAATTTTATGCCATTAACCTAGATTAACTTCTTAAAATAGTGTAGAATTGAAAATGATATACTAATGATATGACCAGACACAAATCAAGTTATGAAGAGTATAAAAAAGGGGGCGGACGGGGGGAGGGGGGGTGGCGAGCACGCACATTTTAAGTGAAACTTCTTTGTGTTTTGTCACTGAAATTGTAATTATATTCTCAAAAGTTTGTCATTCAATCAAAAACATAAAAATCAAAATATAATTTCAGTGACAAAACACAAAGAAGTTTCACTTAGAACATGCTTACTGTTTTAACATTTCCCTTTTAAAATCTACCAGCGATTATCTACTATTCAATGGTTCTAATAAAAATATGCTGCCTTATTCCAACCTAACAAATTGCCCCTTTCAACTTTCAAAACTTGTCACAATAATGTTTGCTATTGAACACCAATAACAAAGATGTTTGTGTCAAGTTGTGAAAGTTGTTGGGATCATATTACTAATCATTGGTTTTACTTTTTGCTTAGGTAATGCAATGGGGAAGGACTTGGATAAATGTAAATTGCTTGTTAAAGTCTCACCTATCTAATTTAAGAAACATTTCATATGTTTTCCATTCCTCAACATACAATAATTTATTACAACCTAAGTCGCTAGTATTCACTATACAGCTCAACCCCATTATACTGTAGCATGATCCGCTACAACATGGATCCGCGTATAATGTGGTCTGAGCGTGGATCCCGATTTAAAAACATCTCCATGTTTTTGTTTTATTTGTTTGTTTTAGCGAAATGGCCGAGGACTTACCCGGCATCTGCAGCTCTCTCCTCTCTGTTAAAGAAGAAGTTAAGTTTGATAATAGAGTCAATGACATCACACCAATCCTATGGTGTAGCAGCTAAATAATCGCTACCAGTGTATGAAGGGTCATGGTTTCGATTCCTGCATGGTATGCTAAAATTATTAGTGCGTGTGTGAACATACAGATGCAGCCACCAGTATTAGAACACTTACCTGGGAGATTCTGGGGAAGTCTCGCAGTAATTGCCTCAACATTTGCTCAACATCACCCTTTCTGTGAGATTCTTAATCAAACTGAATGGGACTGCAGGTACCCCTGCTGTGTTAATCCAATGGGCCATTAAGAATCTCACAGAAATGTTGAGGCATTTACTGTAAGACTGTCCCAGAATTTCCCAGGCAAGATTTCTAATACTAGTGGCTGCATCTGTATATGAAAAAAGAAGCACGCTCTCATTGGGTTAATAAGTCTTTAAAAGTGTATATACGAAAGTGAAATAAAGAATTGCACGTACAAAAGGGTTTAGTCAAATAAGCAGGGCATATTTAGGGCACATGTTACCACGCAAGAATGCAGGTAGCTTGCTTCAGGAACTCCTCACAGACTTCAGCCTCTGTTCTGGATAGAGGCGTCTCATCTGCTGCTGCACTGTCCTTTTAAGTATTTTGTACTTCAAGCAATGTCCATGCACAAGGGGTAGCATGTGCAAAAAAAGGATGTGAGGCGCTACTATTAAAGGTGCAACAATACTAAAACTTATAAATAGTGCTAAATCTATATTTGTGTATATAATAAAAAATGAAAAACCAGTAGACTTTGCAGCTTAACCCTGGAGGGGAAAGTCCAATTTCTCCTTATGTTGATTGTAGATTGAAGGCTTGTGGGAAGCGCAGGTATCACCGTATGTGGAAAAAAAATATATATTGTGATATGTTCAACAAAAAAAACAATTGAAAAAACAGCAAAATGGGGACTCACAATTTTCCAAAATAATACAAGCAATATAAATATGAAAGACTTGCTAGATGAGAGGTGCCAGGCTTCAACAGGACAGGCCCTCAATGAAAAAGATGCGCAGGGGCTGATGGTGACCCAGAAGCTGCGCATCTATAATTTTATGTGTTTATGCACATTGTGCCAAATGTGAGTGCAATATTCATTGCTATATACATGTATTTTATGGTGAACATGCAATGTTGCACTAAGAGTGTCATCTTTTTCATTGAGGGCCTGTCCTGTTGAAGCCTGGCACCTCTCATCTAGCAAGTCTTCCATAATTATATTGCTTGTATTATTTTGGAAAATTGTGAGACCCCATTTTGCTGTTTTTTCAATTGTTTTTTTTGTTGAACATATCACACTATATATATTTTTTTCCACGGTGACACCTGCGCTTCCCACAAGCCTTCTATCTACAAGGGGTAGCATGTAAGGCCCTGGCCATGTTCCCTGCTTGCTGGCGGAAGCGTGCTGACGCGCGCTCCCGCTCAGCACTGAGCTCCTACAGTCGCAATTAGATCGGCTTTAGTAGGGGCTCACCTGCGCTTCCGCAAGCGCGCGGAAGCGCAGGTCTTAGGGGAATTTAAAATTCCCCCGCTTGCCGGCGCGACAGGCCGGTCACGTGAGCGGTTCGCCCAAGGAGGGTGAACCAGCTCCGTGACATCACTGGCCCGCCCCCGGCCAGTGACGCGCACGCCCCCGGCCCACCCACGGCCCGCCCGCTGACAGCGCGTGCGCTAAGCAACCGCAAGGCCACGAAAGCACCCGCTTTCCCTGAGCCTCAGTGTGCCTCAGCGAGCAAGCAGGGAGCATGGACTCAGCCTAAGGTAAAACTGGAACAAACACTTCCCGTTCTGTCAAGCTCCGGATCTCCAAGCCTAGAGTAAGATAAACCAAGGCTGGTGATACCACACCAGGAATGATGACGTCACTGAAGCACACCGTAGATCAGCGACGGCTACCGCGATATTAGGCGGAGTCCCGTGGGTTACCGGAGCAGGATCACTCTGACAGTTAGCACTCGGGGATAGTTTCAAAACAAATAGCAACAACGATCCTACATGTTTCGTACACCAAACTACTTCGTCAGTAGCGACAAAGAAGTTTGGTCTACGAAATGCCGTTGCGTGTGCTTATTGTAAGCGTGACGGAGTGATGGCTTGGTAATCATTTCAAATTGATTTTAGCAGACCGCAGCCTGACGTCCTCACGCAGCGGCCATTTCACGATCCCGGTTACAGCGCGGTCTCATTATGTGGCCCCGAGCACCACATTATATCGGGGTTCAGCTGTATATTAATCGGCTCTTTTTCATTGCAGATTGGCTTTTCTTTATTTTTTTTTACATAATGCTATTATACATTTACAAGAAATGTTCATGTTTTGTTCTTTCACTTAATTGGAGGGGGTGGTGTATGTATGTGTGTTCCCTCGCCTCTGCACATTCACGCCATGCGCCGGACGCCTCTACGCATGCACACCATGCACCGGATGCCTCTGTGCATGCCTCTGCACATGTGCTGGAGGTGCCAGACACCTCTGTGCATGAGCGCTAGGACAGCCACTTCTGTGCATATGCAAGGCGACGGCCACTTCTGCTCATGCGCACAGAAGCAACTGGGAGAGGAAGGTGCTACCGGCTTCTGCACATGTGCATTTCACTTCCGTTACAGACTTCCGTCACTATGAAGCAGATTTGTCCCACAACTTTTTTGTAGGTAGATGCCAGCAAAGAAGTTTCACTTCAAAGAGTGACAAACACTCTCCACAATACAGCAAATAAAAATGCAATGTATGAGCCCATTTGTATGTCTCAGACAGGTCCACAAACCTACCTTTAATTATTATCTCTTAGCTTACAATGTTTCAACTGCAACCAGGGATTCTGGGTAATGACATGAAAATGAGCACACATTATGTCTCTTTTGCTTCTTATCCATTTATCATGGATCCATATAAGATCCCCATTTATCATGGATCCTTATGCCTGCCACATTAGACAGCTTTTCCAGCAGTTGATACCGAGTGGGCAGTACTCAAAATGAATTAAAGTGAAAGTTATGTCCCATCATGATTTTTTCAACAAAAATATTATATATTATCTGAAATACATCATATACAGTACACAATATATATTTTTAGTCTCCTTTTTTGTTCATGAGGTTATTGATGAGTGCATGCCCTCCATTTGACACTTTAAACCAAAAAAATTCGCCTATTTTTTAGCACAAGAATGGACTGTGCTTGGTGTACAGATGTAAATTATATCTACTAAAACGTAATGTGTCAAAATCGTCTGCAAAGTTGAACTTGGTGTGAACTCTTAAATGACTCTTAATAGTGTTAGCGCAGAAATAGGTTGCTATGTATCAACCCAAATGCAGCATGGATTAAAAAGAATATTATATACTTTTACAGTATGGCTATTACAAATAATATTAAACTGGTGTAGCCTATGTTCCCCCCCAACCCCCGCCCCCCCCCCGGTCGCAGGTTCGACCTCTAGGGTGTAGTGAGGGCTGGCTACATGTACTATGGTGGTGCATACCTGCTTAGAACAGGAGGGCCTGAGTCTCCCGCGGTGGTATGGGGGATAACAGGGCCAGGCTTCTGGGGTATATGCCTCCATCTTCTTTAGCACCGGTGCAGCGCCTCCATCTTCTGGCGAGACCTATAGGGATAGGTTAAGATCCTCCCAGAAGAAGCCCTGGTCCCAGGGCGAGTGATCTTAAACTCACACAGTCTTATGTATAAAATAGCAGCACACTTTATTGTCCATGCACAATGATACAGCAACACTTCATGCACAGCGGCACACAGCAGTTCATATACAGCAGTGCACTCCAAATGTGTACAGGTCTTTCCTCCACTCCTCTCCTCCAGGCTGTGCCCTAGCAGAATGGTCTGGATGGGGCCTCAATACCCCTGCCTCCACCCAAGGGTAGGCCCTCTGGGTGAGGCTAGATCTCTTCCCCCCCCTCCCCCCCTCAGCAGGGTGAGGGGCTTTGGTCCACTATAGCTGTATCAGCTCTACTCCGATTGGGCTCTGAGTTTCTTCCCTCCTGGTTATTTGCCACTTCCAGATCATGCTCTCTTTGTTCCAGCACTCTCCACTCTCACCACTCCAACAGCCTCCACTCTCCAGACTGAACTCTCCAACAGACTGACAACTCCAACAGACTGAACAGACTGACTTGACTCTCCAACAGACTCTCACAGAACTGACCCAGACACACACAGGAGCAGCCCACTAAATAGATACAGCCCTGCCCCTTATGATGTCAGCAGGACCTCCCCTCTGTCTCAGGCCTGCCACAGAGTCAGGGGCCTACCTCTATCACTCAAGGCAGGGCTTGGTGGGGGTTTACTACTGGCGCCTGCCCTTACCAGGGCTTACTCCAGTAGGAGAAGGATAGGTAGCCCACTATTTCATACAGGGGCTACACTCTCCCTCTGGTGGAATCCAATGGTCCCCACTTGGACCTAACTTTAGCAGCACCATCCTGCGGAGAACAAACCTGGGAAACAAACACATTGCAAGACAGGTTATCTTTTTTTGAGCCAACCACCTGGTGGCGTATAACAACAGTAATGGTTACTTCCAACGGGGAGAACCACTAATGATAATGCTTTGGGTCAGGATTTCGTACCTTCCTCCCATTATGGTCAGTTATTGTAATATAGTAGGGCTGTACCGACCCAGACTCTGGCCGGTATATCACGCTGTGCATGTATATGCACCGCCCCAAACTCCAGGCCTGAACCACCTCACTGATACGGTATTCATTGTGGTAACCCGCCTTACCAAACCTTGTCCTCAAATATTCTTGTACAGCCGCTCTGAGCCAACTATCTCTGTTCTCCTCTATTTCCCTCATAATGGGTTCAGGCACATAAGGGTATTCATACCCATGGGACTGCCTAAACCTAGACACTATGGCTCTGTCTGCTCTGCTTAACTTGGGCAATTTCTTAGGACCCGCCCTGCTTGGCAGTACACAAAACTCCGGCTCTACCAGAGCAATGTCATCGTACAATATACTATGCCCCTTAGGCATGATGATCCCTTGCTCTATCTCCTGAAATCGGTATTCCAACTCATCCATCACCTCCTCAGGATTATAGACACCTACCGCCCACCAATGATCAACTATGTTGTTCCTGGTCATCAGGAACCTGGTGCGGTCCATACCTTTGTGGTACCCAGTGTACAGGGGTGCCCACCACTTGTCACGGTGCTCGTACTCTGACATGGGGCTAGAAGTGACTCTGACTCAGCTTGTGATGAGACACCGGATGTACCCGCCTCCGTAGAGCGCGAGCAGCTGCGTGTACCCTTGGCATTTATGTAGTTGGTAGGATTCATTTTGGAACCCACCTGGCTTACCGGCCCTGCCTCCGCAGTAGTATGGGACCCTCGAGCCCTCCCTCTAGACACAGGAGAAAAAGGTACATGTTTAGGCATACGTATCACAGCATCATATGGTACCTCCCCATCAGATCCCTCGTCACTTAATTCCCAATCCAGCAAATCCTTGGAGTACTTGGGATTCTTACTCAATTTATCCCCACTAGGTCCCGGTGTCATGACTCGTGACAGGGCAGGGGCAGTGGCCGGGGCAAGGGCGCTAGGGACTGGGGCTGGGGCAATGTCAGTTTCCATGTCCAGTAAGCGGGTAATCCCGCGACCAGTGGGCAGTTTCTTGCTTGCCCTCTCTGCTGAGCCCGCGATCCTCTGGAAGGACCTTGGCTACACAGGGTGGCCATGGCAGCGGCCATAGCTGCTCTCCGCGGGGAGAACAACGCTCCAGGGCCTCTTTTCCAGTCAGACCAGGAAGTGATGTCATCATGGCCGCCCGCGGAATCCCCATCCACTCCGTGGTCACTCACCGGAAGTGCGTTGAGGACAAGAAGGGGCGGTGGTGGATCATCTGGTCCGCAGACGGGTAAGTAGGTCGCACGCCTCTCCTTCTCGTCCTCTGCAGGGGCCGTCTTCGCCTGGTGGGAGTAAGGGGGTGGTGGAGTCTCCTTACCGCTCTGCTGCAGGCAGACTCGCTGTACTTGGGTCCCTCTGGATCCGCCTCCGACGCCGTCTCTGCTGCACTGGGAGTCACCACGGCCGTGGGACTTCTACGGGCCTCAGGCCGCACCAGCACTCGCCGTCGGGAGGTGTCCGGACACGTCTGCTCCCTCTCTCCGGTAAGTGGATTGCCATCTTTCTTACAGCTGGGGTGGTTCGCCGGTAGGCGCATCGCCACCGATGAGACGCCATCTTCTTCCTCCGAAGACGACTTGGTCGGATCCTCTGCTAGGGAGTCACCTGGGTCTTTTGCGGCACCGCCAGTGGGTAGTGGTACGAAACGGGCCCGCTCCGGTACCTCCACTGCGGTCGCGCTCTTCTCCGCCGGATCACCGCTCAGCTCGGTAGTTGGCTGGGCCTTGGTTCCCACCTCGGCAGGGGTGCAGGGAACTAGGGCAGCCTCGTCGGTCATCTCCGCCACCTCTGTTAGTGTTCCCAGAGAGGCACCCCTCGGGGTCTTTAGCATGGGCCATGGTTCTTTAGGCCATAGGTAGTACATGCCACATTGAGGGCATCATGCTTTGGTGCTTGCTACCGTCCCGGGTGTCCTGCAGTGGATGCACAGGCACCGGAGGTACTCTCGCCCCTTGATCTCCACCACCAGGAAGCCTCCTGGGAGTTGGAAGATTGTGGTGCTCAGTTCAGACATTATTAGCTCAGGAGTGGAACAGATCAATGTTTCAGCTCCTTGCTCCTCGAATGCCAGGCAGAAGTGAAGTTCCTCGCTCTCACTTCCTGTCCCTCCCTTCGCTGGGGAGGACGCTCCTGATTGGCTCTCCTTGTGCCCCCTCCCTCTTGTGGAAACAAGAGGAGGGGCACTCCTTCTTTTAATGTGACGTGGCCTTGTCTGTTGGCCAGTCACAGCACACGTGGGTGGGCTTTCGGCTTTCGCGCCGCTCCGCTCCTTTTCCAGGGGATCTGGGTTTGGCGCCAAATCCCTGCACATCTCCCTCCACATTTCTCTCACAGTCTCTTTGCACGATTCACGTGCGCGCTCCAGGATTTGCGGGAATCGCCATTTTAGCTCAGCTGCTAACTGCTGGGCCGTGGATGGCGCTATTGCCACCATTTTGGACTCTTTCTTTCTCCGCGGAGCACATGTAGTGACGGCCGCCATCTTTGATGAGCCCACCAAATGTATATCACCGCTATTCTCAGTGTCTAGTGCAAAACTCGTTCCTAGACACTGACTGTACCCACTGACACTCTCTGATGCTCTTTGCATGCTTTCTCTCTGTGCTTTACCCACTAGTATAATGTGGCATACCCCAGGCTAGGCAGAACTCCTTCTCTGTGCACCGCACTCGCTGATGGTTCCTACAAGTACTCTGTGGTGTGTTTTATGTGGGTGCTGGCTAGTGTACCGGGCATCTCCCTAAATATGGGCGTCTCCTACTTTTGGCCACTCATAGTGCAGGCCCTGGGTCATGGTCCCTGGACAAGTTAACAGGCTAACCCCCCCCCAGTTGCCTCACACTATCTGCCTCAAGGGACTAGGATAGCAATAGCCATACACCCATCTTACAACACCCTCTTAGGGCACCCAGGGCGTACTGTGTGGGAATCCACGCTCCCCTGACAACCCCTGGTATTACATGCCCTACTCTCTCCAGTACTTGCACGGAAGGTGCACTTCACTCTTCCTGCTCTGCCTTGCTGAAAACCTGTCCTGTTTTGGATCTCAGCAGCTCGCCTCCAAATGTAGCCCATGTTCCCCCACAGTCGCAGGTTGGACCTCTTGGGTGTAGTGAGGGCTGGCTACATATACTATGGTGTTGCATACCTGCTTGGAACAGGAGGGCCTGAGTCTCCCGCGTTGGTATGGGGGATAACAGGGCCAGGCTTCTGGGGTATATGCCTCCATCTTCTTTAGCACCGGTGCAGCGCCTCCATCTTCTGGCGAGACCTATAGGGATAGGTTAAGATCCTCCCAGAAGAAGCCCTGGTCCCAGGGCGAGTGATCTTAAACTCACACAGTCTTTTGTATAAAATAGCAGCACACTTTATTGTCCATGCACAATGATACAGCAACACTTCATGCACAGCGGCACACAGCAGTTCATATACAGCAGTGCACTCCAAATGTGTACAGGTCTTTCCTCCACTCCTCTCCTCCAGGCTGTGCCCTAGCAGGATGGTCTAGATGGGGCATCAATACCCCTGCCTCCACCCAAGGGTAGGTCCTCTGGGTGAGGCTAGATCTCTTGCCGCCCTCCCCCCCTCAGCAGGGTGAGGGGCATTGGTCCACTATAGCTGTATCAGCTCTACTCAGATTGGGCTCTGAGTTTCTTCCCTCCTGGTTATTTGCCACTTCCAGATCATGCTCTCTTTGTTCCAGCACTCTCCACTCTCACCACTCCAACAGCCTCCACTCTCCAGACTGAACTCTCCAATAGACTGACAACTCCAATAGACTGAACAGACTGACTTGACTCTCCAACAGACTCTCACAGAACTGACCCAGACACACACAGGAGCAGCCCACTAAATAGATACAGCCCTGCCCTTTATGATGTCAGCAGGGCCTCCCCTCTGTCTCAGGCCTGCCACAGAGTCAGGGGCCTACCTCTATCACTCAAGGCAGGGCTTGGTGGGGGGAAAACTCATGATTACTACTGGTGCCTGCCCTTACCAGGGCTTACTCCAGTAGGAGAAGGATAGGTAGCCCACTATTTCTTACAGGGGCTACACTGGTAACTACTGTTTACTAATACAACATCTAAATAAAAAATAAACATAATTCTGTTTTAAATTAAATTGTATGAATCAGTTATTTAACAGTGGGATGTGTAAAAAAATAATTCAAAGAAATTATGCGTCATATGTGTGAAGTCTTCATACATACTGTACAATGCACATTCTTCAATGTTTCTTCACTTAATATGAAATAAATCAATTGTTACTTATAGTTATTATATGTAATGCTTTTATTTAAAAACTAGCATTGTGGCCCAAACAACATAAATGTTTATTTTTCAACAGAACATTTTATAATAGCAATATTATCTAGTCTGCTACTGTACATAGAATATTCTAATTAACATACATTTGCTATACAAAGGGTCACAGATAAAAGGGTCACAGATATATTGCTCATGATTTTTCCCTATACTCTTCTAGAAATAAAGGCATAAATACATTTTTGGAGTTAATAAAAAAAATATTTAGTTAGTATTTAGTTAAACCAAATATGGCAATATAGCAGTTAAATTAATGTTGAAGAGCTTATGATTTATAATTTCACATACCATGTTGTTCTTCTGAGAAATATTGAGTGTCCATGAGACCTTTATGGCAAACCAACTGCATTGGTTATGCACCTCATATGGAGTAACATTCATCTCAACTGGTGCTCCCAGTCCAGGCTTGAGTTTCTCCCTGGCACATTCTGCTATCTTCTTCTTTTATTTTCATTTACCGTCTGTCCATCTTTTCTTAAGTATGTCCATTGTATTGTGTTTACTAAATTTCTCAGTGCGCACTTGAGGTATTTGCATGTCAACCTGCATGTGTGATATTAGTACAGTATCTCAACGACCATGTTTTCTTTCTTACTATATGTGAACACCTGTAAGCGCTACCTTAAGTAACATGTATCCGCTACTTTAGTAAATGTTTTATCTGCTATGGGTAGTTGTCACTTCAATGGCCTGTCACATTCTCGAAATGTTGCTATACGCATGTTCAGGTAGGATTCCTGTGAGCAACTTTCTTTGTACCTATATTTTCCTTTTTCTTCTGCTCATGTTGAGCTTTCCATTGACGCCCTTCTTTGAACTTTTTGGAAGAGCTGATCCGCTGCTGCAGATGTAAAAAGGCTGATTTATAGCTCTACGGCAGCACAGTGGAGAGGGAGAGTACAGGACGTGCCTGCTTTGTCGCAAGAGCCCCTGACATCCGGGTTCCTATGACGTAATACGTTCATCCCTAGGGAACTAAAAATGTTAATGCTATTATGCATTATTTTTTTTCCCTTATGCACATGCAATATATTCCGACTAGATTTTTTGCATAGAATTATGTTGGAGGATACAACGTTAAACTTACAGCAAATAATGTCCATTCCTATTTTTGTGATGTCACATTATTTGAGCTGATTGAACAGAGTTTACTGAATATGAGCATAGAAATCAAAAGTTGTGTTTGTTTGTTTGTTTTTCTTCTCTAAAATAATATTTGAACATCCGCCCCATTTTATAAAATCTAGTTGTACAATAAAATGCATGGGGGTAGGGTTGTCAGGTGTCAGACAGACTTTTGACAGACTGACCAGTAAAAAATGAGAGGTAATACTGGACATGTATGTGTCCGGTATTACCACTTTGGACACAGTGACCTGAGCAAGGCTGTTGCTAGGGGGCAGCTTCTTCCATCCTGATTGGCTGCTGCCGAATAATGCAGCCAATCACGAGGAGGTGTCAGGAATCTGAGTGTGGGGCCAATGAGAGGAGGAAACAGCATGGGCGGAGTGAGGTAAGCAGTGTATGTGTGTTGAGTGCGTTGTACCTTTCACCATTGTGTTCAGTATTTTTGGAGAAGCCAGCTGATAACCCTACATGAGGGACTATGTGTCAAGGCAATTTTGGGGCAAAATCAGGACATCTTAACTATGTATCAAAGCATTTTTCTCTAGTGTTGCCCTCTCTGCCCAAGCTTACACCTTGGGGAGTGCCAGTGTGGGAGTTGTGAAGGAGTTAAATGGTGCACATATTATAATGAGATGTATTACATTCTGCCATATATTTTCCCAGAAAAATCCTACATACTGTATCTGAAGTGGGATAATTAAGTCTAATATTTGCATCAGATGAAGGAAACTGTTTACATACTGTATGCTGCAGCTCGGCTCCAAAAAACAGAGCAGTGCGTCTAAACACATTTTTCTATAGGCTGTTACATAGACCTCATGACCTTTGATCTTCAATGTTTCTGCTGCACTAGGGAAAGGCCCGCTGGCAAGTAGCACATTTATGTCTATACTAGCGTGCTATGCAAACAAAAATCACTGTAGATTAGAAAACACATTTATACATATACTATAAACAGTTATGTGCAATATTAGATTCAAGTGTAGCTTAACATAAAACGCATCAAATTAACTACTGTATATACTGAACGAATCTGAACTTGAAATCTGAAGTTAAATAGTTATGAGCCCTATTACAGTGTATACATACTGTACTGCTTTACCTATTATGGCTAATGATGGTCGAATCAGCCCAAATCCATTTCCCAGATTTTCTCGCTTTGTAGAAATGTTTCTTTTGACGCATTGCTCCATTTTCTATTTGTGTTCACGTCAAATGTAAGAAAATGTTTTATACATTTTGACATAAATGTTGTTTTTTTAATGTAAATATAAGATAAAAAAAAGTGTCATGTGTATATAATATTTATGGTCTAAATCAGGGGTGAGCAAACTTTTTATGCCGAGCCCCCCTTTTCATCCATAAAATTTCTCGGGGCCCCGCCTGCCTGATGTAATCAAAATCACATGAAAAAAAAAAAAAAACCCTTTATTAAACGGTATACAATATAAATCCAAATATGTTTAAATACTTACATATTTCAACAGCTCGCGCTTGCAAAATTAGGCTGCGTCCACGCTGCCGCTGAGAGCGGTGACATCACCAACTCTCCAAGCATGAGCACAAGGTGTCCTGCATAATTTTGCAAGCGTGGATCGGGGCTGTGTGTGTTTGTGTGTGGCTGTGTGTGTATTGACTGCTGCTGAGCGCACTTCAAAGTCAATTTTGTTTGGGAGAGCGTAAGTGCACAAAGGCAATCCTTTGGGGGGGCATTCATCCACCTCTTTGCTACCTCCCTTCCCTCTCACCCCCCCCCCTTTTTTTTCTTCCTTCCCCTCCATGCTTTTTGTCTTGCTATCCCCATTGTCATCCACACTCCTACCTACAGTATTATTTTTTTTTATCCGTTTTCAATGTTGTGTTTTCAACTTTCTTTTTTATTATTTCTGTACATTCATAGTGTGATTGATATAGTGGCAGCCTACCCTTTCACTCGCAGAGGATCGCAGCGAAGCAGGTTGCCAGCGGAGGAGAGCAGGAACACAGCGCTATTGCAGGGCAGACACCGAAGGAGGGGCATTTGACTTCACCGTGCTCGGGCGTGCTCCTTTCCGTACCTCCGAAGCCCCTGCGCGTGCGCTCACACACCATCATGGGGCCACCACCTGCACTATCCTGTTCAGCCACCCGCACACATCTTCGGCTGCCCACCCGTGCACATCTTCTTGGCCGCCCCTCGCGCACAGCTTTTGCGTCCTCCCGCGCACAGCGTCTGCCGGCCCGCGCACCCAGTTTTCGGCGCACGCTGCCTGCGTCCCCCTAAATAATCTTGCACCTCATTGCCCCCCCAGTTTGCGCACCACTGCATTACAACACACACTCTCTCAATCAATCACCACATACATACACTCACACTCACCACATACACTCAATCAACCACACACACACACACACACAATCAATCACCACACACACACGCACACACACACACACACTCAATCCCCCCCACACACTCAATCCCCACACACACACTCACACACTCAATCCACACACACACACACAATCCCCCCCACACACACACTCAATCCCGCCACACACACACCCACACCCACACACACACACAATCCCCCCCACACACAATCCCCCCCCACACACACACACACACTCAATCCCCCCACACACACAATCCCCCCCCACACACACACAAACTCAATCCCCACACACACAATCCCCCCCCACACACACACACTCAATCCCCCCACACACACACTCAATCCCCCCACACACACTCCATCCCCCCCACCCACACTCAATCCCCCCACACACACAAACTCAATCCCCACACACAATCCCCCCCCACACACACAAACACACACAAACTCAATCCCCCCAACACACACACAAACTCAATACACACACACACCTCTTTCACCTGGGGGGGGGTGACATGCTCCGATCCCCCAACCCCCCATGCTGCTGAAAACTGGTGCGGGAAGCAGACAGGAAGAGAAGGAGGGGCTGTCTGTGTGCAGAGAGAAGCCCCGCCCCCTCTGCAAGACAGACATAGAAGCAGCAGCACAGAGCTTCTGGCCACCCGTGCACAGCTTTGCCCGCCCCCAGGTTTCCCTGCAAGCAGCCCGCGCCCCCCCTACATAATCTTGCGCCCCCCAGTTTGCGCACCTCTGGTCTAAATGAGCAGAGCCAACCTTTCTTCCAGAGTGTAACTGATAAATTGTTGAAAGAAAGAGGAGGTAACCTAATTGTGGGCGGTATTTTAATGCTGTCAGTGATCCATTTTTTAATAAATCTTATCTTCATCAGATAAAAGGTACTGTATAATCAAGATCTACACAGAGAAGCATAGAGCTGTTAAAAGAAACATTGTGTTTGTTAGCAAGCTGGAGGTTATTTAACCCCACTGTGAGAGAATTTCTCTCACCCACATAACTCTTTCTCAAGAATAGACTAAATTCTAACAAGGGACCATATGATGGACAAGGTGTCTGCGGTGGCGATTGAAGATATAATCATATCAGACCACGCACCAGTATGGTTAGAGATTTTTAGGATTTAGGGAACACAAAAATAGGATCTCAAGATTTCCATCTTATCTTCATAATAATGAGGAGTTTAAAGCTTTCCTCCTCAATAGCAGGTACTATTCAAGGAAACAAACGCTATACACCAAAATGAGGGGAAATTGTAATGGGATACCGCTAAAGCGGTAATGAGAGGCACGAGTCTAACATACATGAACAAACATAGGAAACAAACAGAAGCAGAATACATTAAATCTAGCAAGGAACTGAAGAGGGCGTTCTGTCACTTCAAACAAAATCCCACCCATAAAACAGGGACAAATACATGGAAGCAAATAATGCATGGGAAATATGGCTACACAGAAAGGAACAAAAAAAGCTCAAATTTAGAGATCATAACCTTTATAAGTACGGTAGCAAGGCAGGTAAATTATTAGGAAATGTAGTTAGACTATGTACAAAGCCAAAACATATAGTTAGGATGCGTAAAGCTTCAGGTGAACTAACATCAGCTCCTGAAGAAATATGTACAGTGTTTAGGGACTTTTATAAAAAAAAATTGTATACTACCTGTTTTTACAGGGATTAAAGTTCCCCAAAATAACGAATGAAAAGCAACAAGAACATACCACTCCAATTACCAGGGCTGTCATAAAGAAACTTAAAAATGGGAAGGCACCAGGGTCTGATGGCTTTACGGACGAATTCTTTAAGATCTTTGGGCCAGACGCAGGACTACCCCTGCAAAACGCCTTCAAAGAGATAGTACAGTAGAGGCAACTCTTATTCGAACAAAAACCAGTGGCAATTCCCCAAAAAACCCAGGAAACACCCAGGTACATGCTGGGTACATGCCTTAAACTTTCCTTAAACTAGCCCCAGCATTTCTGCATTGATTAATGGCCTATCAGATTAACAGCGGGGGTCCCTGGCAGTCCCATTCAAACTGAATGGGACTGCCAGTGATCCCTGCTGTGTTAATCCTATGGGTCGTTAGTCAATGCAGAAATGCCTTAAACGTGCCTCAAACTAGCCCAGAACATACCCAGCACATACCCAGCACATACCCAGAATGTAACCCGGCTAGTTTACGGCAAATGCTCGAATAAACGTTGCCTCTACTGTAGATAGAGGGAAATATTTGGAAACCGGAAAAACAGCATTCATCAGAATTTTACATAAAGAAGGTAAAGACCCTTTTGTGCCAGGTTCATATTGACCCATATCCTTATTAAATCAGGATCAAAAATTATCTCAAAAATTCTGGCAGAGAGGCTGGCCGCAGTATTACCAGGCCTGATCCATAAAGATCAGACAGGGTTTGTAAAGGGTAGATCTTCAGTGAAGAACATAAGAAAAGTATTAGGAAACCTTTATTGGACGAAATCAAATCCACAAGATAATAGGAACATTCTAATTATTTTGGTAGACGCAGAAAAACCCTTTGATAATGTTAGTTGGGAATTTTTATTTGATATACTTCAAAGAATGGGAATATCGTCATGTTTCTTAACATGATTAGAGCTATGTATGAGGGAACAAAGGCACGGATCATGGCAGCGGGAATACTCACCCAGGAATCCAATTTATACAGAGGAAAAAGGCAAGGGTGTACCTTGTCGCCATTGCTATTCAACATGGCAATGGAACCTTTGGCTACGTTCCTTAGGGACATGGGAGACTATAAAGGCATTGAAATAGGAAATAAGGAAGTGAAGTTTGCTCTTTTTGCAGATAACCTTCTGATGTTTGTTTCTAATCCGGAAACAGCGGTTTAAAAAATGAGACACAAAGAATATGGAAAATGTATGGGGTTTATAGTTAATGCCTACAAAACTGAGATTCTAGTGCTGTCTAGCAACAATAATGTTAGGTGGGAGGAAGACCTCCCTTTTAAAAAGACAAGACAGCCAATCAAATACTTGGGGGTTAATATTGACATCGACCTAGAAAAATTGTAGGCATGCAATTTTAAATCAATCATAACCAAAGTGATTAAAGAGCTGGAAACTGGCAATGCCTCCCAATGAACATAGCGGGTAGATGCCAACTCGTTAAGATGACCAGCTTTGCAAGGATTATATACCCATTGCAGATGCTGCCTATCCTGGTTCGCCATGCAGACATACAATTGATTAATAGTGCAATACATAAGTTTATATGGAACAAAGGCAGAAATAGAATTGCAATGTCAAAACTATTTCTCCCAAAGGAACTTGGTGGAGTGAGTTTACCTGACATTAGAAAATAAGATTTGGCAAGCATAGCCACAGGCGTATTGGAGGCTGGCTAATGGACAAAGAAATATATTCCTGTCAAAAACTTGAGGAACAAATGGTGCTCCCAATGACGCTGAAAGAGATCCTACACATAACTTGGGGAGATACCAGTATACTTTTAGTAATTAGAGGGATTCCACTAATAAAAGATACATGGGCCACATGGAAGATGCTGAGAAAAAAGTGTGGGATATCCTACAAAATATCATTTTCTATACAAGGTAACATGAAACATGAACCAGGTTGATCTCAAAATATGTCTAAGACATGGGAATCCAAGGGAATAAAAATATAGGGCAGCTGGTAGATACAGAACGGGAACACTTTGTCATTTGAAGAGCTCAGAGTTAAGAAGGAATTCCCACAATCTCACTACTTCCCCTACATGCAGCTCATATATTACTGTAAGAGTCTAGAGAACTATAAGAAAGAGATATTAGAAAACAACATGTTTGATAGCTACTTAGGACAGAAAATAATATTACATATTGATCTCTGAATTATATGATTGGATCTTATATAAAGACCATGGCAACCAATTGCAAAAAGAGGCAGCCAAGTGGAACAAGGACTTCCCAGAAATAACTGAAATTGAATATTTGCTGGTAGAATTGGGTAGGACCAAGAAAATAATAATATCAGATACATGGAGGGAATTACAATTTAAATTACTACATAACTGCATATTATGCGTTTGATATCCAATATAAACAGATAGAAAATGATAAAAATAAATGCCAGAAATGTCTGCTTATTAAAGCGGATCTAAAACACTGCCTATGGGAATGCCCATGTATATCTGATTTTTGGACTAGGCTCAAATATATATACATGACATGACAAAAGTGGTAATTGTGACGGAATTTCTTTCGGTTTTATTTGGGAACATTGAGGGGTGGAAAGAAGTTCATAGGTACTCACTAATCCCAAGGATTACTGAAATTATACTCCTGGCAGCTAGAAAGTCTATAATGGGGCAATGGGTAAAGTATGGCCCTCCAAACTTGGAAAGGGTTAAAACATATCTCGCTCTGCTAATGACCTTAGATAAAATGAAAATGGAGACAAATAAGGAACAAAAAACTGAGATTTTTTTTTACAGAATGGGAACCCTTTATTGACTCCCTACCACAGAGTGAAAAAGACCAAATATATCAGGCTTTCGCACACACATCCTAGAGTCTCCTGCGGCATATTGCACAAGGTCATAGATGAGATAAACAGAGGGAGAAAAGAACAAGGTTAAATGGGTATTAAGACAGGAGAACAGTATATCCGAACCTAACGTCTGTAATATGTGTCTGACTAAAGTTATGTTTTGTACATTCTGTGAGTTAATTATTTAATTTAAAAAATGTGTTTTTTGTAGTTATGAATTACGTTTGAGCTTCTGATTTATACCTTTTTACTTATATATTTTTTTCTTTTAAGTAAATTTAAAAATGGACAATTGTAAATACCTGTATGTGTTGAAATCTGTTTACCAGCAATGTTAGAAAATCAATACAAAAACAATGAGAGAAAAAAAGTGTTGCACAGAGTTTAATCAATCTTATAGTAATCTGTGCCTAATGTAACTCCTTCCTAATTCTTCCTAAAGACCCCTCGCAAATCACAAGCTGCCGCACATGGCTCAAAATAAGAACCAATACATTGACGCAAAGAGACACTAGATACCAAATATGCATTAATAATTCACCCCAATGATCCGAACATGCCTACATTTGAAACACTATTAACTGTAACTGTTGTAAAACCTTTATAGGCTACTCGGTTCATATTTAATTAAAAACATGTATGCAAAAAATAATCCTTTTAATTTTGCTCTCTGCTGTGACTTTATGAAGAAATCAATAAAATGATCTATCTATCTACTGTATATACAGCATTATGTGTGTATATATCTATATCTCTATATATCTATATATATATATATATATATATATATATATATATATATATATAAAAAAATATATATACTGTACATATATATATATATATATATATATATATATATATATCCAAACAAGAATGACCTAGGCGCAAGTAAAAACAAGAAAGAGACAAACATAGGGTAATACGTTCAAACAAATGGTCTATTGGATGGTAAGATATGCACTTACAACAGGTAGAATAAAATCAGGCCTTGTATCCACTCTGGGATCAGGAACGATGAATGATGATCCAGGACAGCCAGCAACAAGTCATCTACAGGAACCGTATCCTCGTGTGCAGTGTCACATATAAGAAGAGAAGTGGGACACATACATAGTGTAACACAGTTTATTGTAAAATTAATAAAAAGACATTAAAGTAAAATACTCACACTTTGTGAGTTTGGGTAAAAGCGTTTGAGAATTTAGAGCTTCTCACACTCATCAAGGGTAGGTATCCGTGGACTTATACACAGTTCCAGTTAACTCCTTGCACAATGTCCTTATAACCACATGCGATGTTATTGCCAAACTTCCAAGGGTATGGAGTCATTTATTTATGCACTCTCTGTAATGTCCAGAGCCTCTGAGGGCGGGGTACTCTTATAAATATTGCAAACCCGTAGTTAAGGGCCGTGTGTCTCTGTGACTGCACCTAATGTGCTAGTAGTACTCACGCTACTTCAGGGGTATGGTGTGGCGTTTTTCCCCCTTCGTTGTTGTCCGTTTTGTTGGTCTGCGGACCACCCCGCTTCACTCACTGCTCCCGTCCTCCGTGGCTGTTCGCATGCACGCGGCGGCGTGGTGACGTCACGTCTCCTCGCGAGATTACGTCTCCAAATCTCCCGGTCACTGTGTTAGTCTTCGTCCCTCACCAACTGATGCGAAAATATGTACCGAGCAGGCACAACGATACAAATCACTGCCAGACAGCTGGATATTGCTGGCTAGTGTCCCCAATGTCCTGTGTTCACTCACAATGCTCCAAAAATCACGCCCTACGCGTTTCTCCTTTCGGCTTCGTCAGGGGCTGATCTCACTGTGTGTCCCTATTCCTGTGTAGATATACCCTCCTCCATTACGTGATTGGCTATCTAGTTAATTAGTAATTACAAAAAGCACCTCTCAGATTGGAATTCTCCATTCCGTTCTACATATGAAAGTGTTCTATACGTGTTTAGCTTATTTCCTAATGTTAGCAATTTAAGTACATTTGAGTGTGTTACCAACATGTGAATAAAGCAAGTATTACAAGAGTCTATATATATTTGTTATCATTCTAATTACACATAAACCTCTGATTCGAACTTTATAAAGAGCAATTATAAAGTTCGAATCAGAGGTTTATGTGTAATTAGAATGATAACAAATATATATAGACTCTTGTAATACTTGCTTTATTCACATGTTGGTAACACACTCAAATGTACTTAAATTGCTAACATTAGGAAATAAGCTAAACACGTATAGAACACTTTCATATGTAGAACGGAATGGAGAATTCCAATCTGAGAGGTGCTTTTTGTAATTACTAATTAACTAGATAGCCAATCACGTAATGGAGGAGGGTATATCTACACAGGAATAGGGACACACAGTGAGATCAGCCCCTGACGAAGCCGAAAGGAGAAACGCGTAGGGCGTGATTTTTGGAGCATTGTGAGTGAACACAGGACATTGGGGACACTAGCCAGCAATATCCAGCTGTCTGGCAGTGATTTGTATCGTTGTGCCTGCTCGGTACATATTTTCGCATCAGTTGGTGAGGGACGAAGACTAACACAGTGACCGGGAGATTTGGAGACGTAATCTCGCGAGGAGACGTGACGTCACCACGCCGCCGCGTGCATGCGAACAGCCACGGAGGACGGGAGCAGTGAGTGAAGCGGGGTGGTCCGCAGACCAACAAAACGGACAACAACGAAGGGGGAAAAACGCCACACCATACCCCTGAAGTAGCGTGAGTACTACTAGCACATTAGGTGCAGTCACAGAGACACACGGCCCTTAACTACGGGTTTGCAATATTTATAAGAGTACCCCGCCCTCAGAGGCTCTGGACATTACAGAGAGTGCATAAATAAATGACTCCATACCCTTGGAAGTTTGGCAATAACATCGCATGTGGTTATAAGGACATTGTGCAAGGAGTTAACTGGAACTGTGTATAAGTCCACGGATACCTACCCTTGATGAGTGTGAGAAGCTCTAAATTCTCAAACGCTTTTACCCAAACTCACAAAGTGTGAGTATTTTACTTTAATGTCTTTTTATTAATTTTACAATAAACTGTGTTACACTATGTATGTGTCCCACTTCTCTTCTTATATGTGACACTGCACACGAGGATACGGTTCCTGTAGATGACTTGTTGCTGGCTGTCCTGGATCATCATTCATCGTTCCTGATCCCAGAGTGGATACAAGGCCTGATTTTATTCTACCTGTTGTAAGTGCATATCTTACCATCCAATAGACCATTTGTTTGAACGTATTACCCTATGTTTGTCTCTTTCTTGTTTTTACTTGCGCCTAGGTCATTCTTGTTTGGATTTTCCTTTTTACCAGCCCGTGGAGCGGTAGACCTTTTGGCTGCAGACTTAATCAGGGAAAGCTAGATTGTGAGGTAGTATACCCTCCTATATATGTGGTTTAATATCATTATTTGTCTAATTGTGATTGCGCTTATTGTAGTTTTCCATTTTTATATATATATATATATATGTCATTTTTTGCTGCACAGTTCAATTAAGACAATGTATTACTCTTTGTTGGTATGATTAAATATGTCCAGTCCACACTTTCCCTGAAAATCCCAGACTTCTCACCTTTTCCACGTAATCTGGCACTTCCTCTATGGTTTTAAAGGAGGTTTCATTCGGATGTAGAACATAAAACATTATCCGGATTCCCTGTGAGACAGACAGCTCACTCTGACCTGTGTATCCTCCCATGATTACTGGGAATATACTGTAAGTAGCAGCTGAAAGGAAATAAATTAGAATTTTTGTATTTAGCTATTAACACAGTTTAGTTTGTAGGATTTTTTTTCTAGTCGATTTATATTAATAAATACAGTATATGCAAGCTTTTAATGATAGGATTCAAGCTCAAACATACAGTAAGAGAAAGCTCTCACAGTGTATTGTATGCAGGAAGAAGCTGTGCGATCTTCCTGTTCAACCACGCACTGCAATTTGATATGACACGGAGGAAAAGTAAACCCTGTGATGCAATCTGGCGAAAGTTCACCAAACGTGCATGGGATCCATCTACTGTATTAACTATTGCTGAGTATGTAGATACAATACATGCATATTAAATGAAACCATAGTGCACTACTGTATGTGCAGGGATAGGGTAAAGATTTCCTACCTGTTTCACTGCTGTTTTATGCTATTCAACAAAGGGCATGGGGGTAGAACACCTTATCAAAGCAGGAATACCGGTGTTGTAACAAGAGCAGTGCTAAATTGTACTTTACCCTCTCAATCTCTGTCACTTGCATGTGCACGGATTCAGCCCAACACGGAAAGCGAGAAACTGATCAAGGTGGCATGATTCACGATAGAACATCCTGAAAACATCTGGGGCATGGCAACGATAGCAATGGGATGTTGCTGAAGTGAAACAAGGACAAACTGTATTGTGGAGATGATTAAACCTGGTGACTGTACATAGGGTTAGTATTTTTTGAGCTGAATGGGAAACGCCTATTTTTCTTACACATTTTTGGATATTAACAGTTTAGAGTTATTTATAAAACAATCAAAGTCTACCATATCCACTAATTTAAAACAGAGCTAAAGTATGTTCATCTCAGACACAAGATGGTATGCTCACTTTTCAGTCTGGGCCCCCCTGCTCGCCCCCCCCCTTCCCGGCCCCGCTTACATGATCGCTTTCTGAAGTCACGACATCATGTGATGTCGCATTGCCGAGCAAACGCAACATAATGTGACCCCGCAGCGTCATTTGACGCTGCGCTGTCATGACGACACGTCGCCAGGAGCCGCCGGAGACCAGGTAAACGAGTTACAGAGGCCTCGCGCGTGCTCCTCCGGCATTTAGTTTAAATGCATTGGGGTCTCTGTAAGTGCCACGCCCTCCCCAAAAGATCTCACGACCCACAGTTTGCGCACCCCTATCCTATCGAAACATCACACAATTTAAATTGAAAAATATGTTTACAAATTCACATACTGTAAAGGCAGTCCTCGGTTATCCAACGGAATCCGTTCTGGAAGTAGCGTTGGATAGTGAAACCGTTGTAAAGTGAGTCCCATGTTAATCAGTGGCGGTCAGCGTTGGATAACGCATTCAGGCGTTGGATAACGCATTGCGGCGTCGAAAAACTACCCTTAGGTTTGCATTGTAAAGCGTTGGATATGCCATTCATTGTAAAGTGAACCGTTGGATAACGAGGACTACCTGTATTTAGATATTACTGTTAAAGACATTTTCAGCCGTATTCTATATCACATGCTATTGGTTTAGCACATAATAATTAAGTAATAATCCCAGAAGAAAAGGGCATTACTGGCCAAAGCCCTGTTCTGAGGGGATAATTACTATTATAGGCTAAATGTAGGCTTATTCTTTATTTATTATTTTAATTTTTCATTAAAAAAATAGACACTTTTGTAGTCATATTGATTTTTATCAGCATGATTATCTACATTCTTATGCTTTTAGTGCAAGTTTATTAAAAGAAAATTAAACATAAACACAGTGTCCTCTATATATATAGCTCAACCCCTTCATAGCGTGATCTGCTACAACGTGGATTCGCTTATAACGCAGTGTGAGTGTGGCTCCCGTTTAAAAAAAAAATGTTTGTTTTTTTTGTCAAACTTCCAGAATTTGCCGAGAGAAATGTCCGGCTTCACACACACACACTCACTCCCACACCCACATCACATATTTATAGCATATCCATCAGCAAATGGAATTACTCACTAGGGTTTTGTACATTTAAAATAAGCAGTCTCTCTCTCTCTCTCTCCTTCCTTTTCACACATACAAAACACACTGCAGCACCCTGTAAACCCACACAACTGCAGACACACACACACTCTGCAGCCTTCCTCCACCCTCTACACACTCACACTGCAGCCCTCCCTACACCCAACAGACAGCTGCCCCCTCTACATCAACAAAATAAACACAAGCAGCCCCCCTTACACCCACTTCAGCCCCCTGTAACAACCACTGCAGCCCCTTGTAAACCCATGCATTGCAGACACACACACAAAACACTCTGCACCCCTCCTACACCCACAAAGCGCACACAAACCAACAAAACAGACTGCTGCCCCCTCTACATCCACAAAACACACACAAGCAGCCCCCTCTCTACACCAACTGCAACCCCATGTAAACCCACACACTGCAGACACACCAACAAAACACTCTGCACCCCTCCTCTACCCACAAAACACACACTGAAGACACACGCATTGCAGAACCCCCACTACACCCACACAACACCAAAACCCACACACAGCAGACACACACAAACAAAACAAACTGCTGCCCCATCTAAACCCGTAAAATGCATACCAACAGAAAACACATACACCAATAAAACACTACGCTGGCCCCCTTTTATAACCACAAAACAGACAGCAGACACACAAACCTTCCCCTCACTCTCCTGTGCGGAGCTCTCTGCAGGCAGGGTGGGGGAGGAGTCAGTGCCTTGCTGCTGCCTCCTGTCCAATCACCTCCCCTGACAGAGAGCTAATCTCACTCTTAGTGAATGAGAACTGAAAGCTGATTGGCTGAAAACCTTGGCAGTGTGCCCAAAATTCCGGTCCATTACTGATTGGATAATGCCTGGAATTTTAACCAATTAGAGTGCAGGGATTTCAATAATGTCCGGAATTTAACAGATTTATCCTATAATGTCAGTTATTTCAGAAGCAGTAGCATCTTATATCAACAGATGCCAGATTGCCCATTATGTCCTAAGCCCAACACGTACACATAACTCGTCACCCCTGGCTGGCCGGATAACGACTCAGTTCATATAAATGTAACCCTTTTATTCCATCCCCCCCTAAGTGATCTGGAGGGGGTATTCTCCTTCACTGGTTACACAGGGGTATTGGTGCTGGAACCTGCTGGAACAGGAGGGCTGAGGGCTCCGCGGTGGTGTGGGGAGAGCCAGGACAGGGACAGAGGGTGGGACAGGTTACCTTGATCTGGTCATCTCTGGGTGGTTGCAGCACCTCCAGCCAGTAGGGATCCTCTGGGATTTCCGAGGAGTGACCCCCACTGACACTTCACATACCAGAGACAGGGATTCCACACAGCAGTATCTTTATGTAGCTTTATTTCAGTATATCAGCACAGCAGCAGCATAGCAGCACAGCAGCACAGCATCTCATTATCACAGCAGCACAGTATCATCAGTATCATTCCTGACTCTCTAGCTCAGAGCCCTGGCTAGCATCTTGTTTTTCTTGGCCCCATCCCTCCAGCCCACCATGGGTGGAGGGAGAGAGAGAGTTCCTGTAACTACTCCTCTCACTCAGTAGATCACAGGCTCAACTAACTCCTAACTAACTGGCTAACTGACAATTAATTTAGGAGGTGTGTCTCAATTGGAACATCTCAGGGGAGTGTCTCTAACTTTGAATCATTACAAGACAAAGCCTTATACAGATTGGCCCACACACAGCAGGGGGCGTTCCAACCAATATCCACCGCTTTGATTGACAAACCTCAGGTTTGGGACGAGGACGGCTCCGGAGATGAAGGAGGATCAGGTATTCGATTGAATGCGGTTACCCAGGCAGTGAGCCCAAGCAGGGAGCTTCCTTCCGGCCGCCATGCCGGACGATGGGATGGTCCATGCTGGACGTGGATGAGGGGTAAGTAGACACCACTTGTAGGTCTGGATAGAAGAGTTCATATACCATCGTGAGGTAATGGTGTGCAGCATCATCGGCAGAGACTTGAGCCAACTGGGACAACTTACGCACCAGGGTGTATAAGGTGCGCAGCTCCCCAGTGCTCATTGCAAGGTCTGGTCCGGTGGGGCCATCTATCCCAGCCCGCAGATAAGGCACACAACAAGCGGAGCAACTTCCCAGCAGATAAAGTGAGCCGCCTGGGTAGCCACATAATGGGCAGATCCTGAGCAGTTGGTTCACAGGGGAGTCCCTAATGACTAGGACTCCTCCGGTCAGTTCATAGATCTGTCCTTGGTTCTCCATAGGTGTAGGCAGCAGACAACAGTAAAGGCACAACTGTTGTCTCTGGAGTGCACGTGTATCTGGCTACTCACTTCCTGTGTGCTCCTTCAAGGCACACCCAGCTCCTCCCCCTGGTAAAGAGTATAGTCCAATCCAGAGCAAGGAAAGGGGGAGGGATTTCAGTGGTTCCCGCAGTTTTCTGCAAACTGTTGAGCAGCAAAAGCTTGCAAGTGGATGCAACTTTGGCAGATAAGCACATGACTTCCCTGGTAAGGCGGGAAGCGCCATTTTGAGGTAGCATAGGAGTGAATGCGGCCCCCAGTGATCTGGAGACGCCATTTTAATGCACAAAGTCCATCACCACGCAGTCTCCTTTAGAGCAAAAACCGCCATCCCTTGAGGACTTGTGAGACAGGCGTGACCCACTTTCTTCCATAAGGGGCCACGCAAAGTAAAGCACAATTTCCTTTTTGCAGAGTACCATGCGCCCTGAGGTAGCTTCAGGGGGCTCCTCCCGAACCATTACAGCAATAGTCCTGTTATTGCCTGGATGCACAGGGGTCTCTGATCTCACTGCAGATGCCCTGTCCCCATCTCGCCGATACAATGTTGGGGAGTACAGAAAGGTATCCACACCCCCCAGGTCCATATCCACCAGGGGGAAACCCCAACTGCAGTGCCAGAATGGGCCTGCGGGCTCCCTGGTGTAGCTTCAGGGACCCGATATTCCCCATCCTTTTCCGGTTTACTCATGATAGGCAGGGTACCCACGCTCCCTGAGCCATAGCCCCCTCAGGGAGTCGCCCCAAACCTATTACGCCAGGAGGGCGTGGTGTCACAATGACACCAACTTTTATCAACACATTTATATTTCTGGGTACTTGATTGAACAAAACAAGTTGCAAAATAAATTGTGATTTATTTCCTTAATAGACAAACACACGACATCTGCAGAATACACTTAAAACAACACTCACAGGAATCAGGGAATGAAAGAAATTGTCCTTTGAAACAAAAGAAATTGTCCTCTGCTTGCAAGCGCAAGAAATGCAGCCTTGGTTTTAAAAGTCCTGTGGTTATGTGGTTATTAACCCCTTCACCCCTGGACTGGTTGCTGTACTGGAACAAAGTCTTGCATCTTTACATCATGGATTAAAATTCAGGAATCACACTGGGAATAAATGGGAAGCCACCTTTATAGACTGCCCAAAGCTGTCTTTAACATGTGGATCAATCCCCTGGTGGGAACAAAAAAACCCATGAATAGCCAAGTGACCCACAGTTCATAAGACCGGTCAAAAGGGCTGTCCGGTGGGCAGGGCGCATGGGTCAGGGTGACGCCCATGCCACTTAGCATACCTGGGCTACACCCATAACTTGGGGCCACTAAGTCTGATTTTTGACTCGGAGGGGTCACTAGCCTGACATCTGCTGTGCATCAGTATGTCAGTTTTGTATACATTATGGGTCTCTGGGTCTTGTCATAATTGACACTCTTTTAGACAGGGGGACTCTAAATCTGTGGGAGCCTTTTGAGGCTCCATCATAAAAATAATTACAACCCTTTGAGGCTTGGTCAAAAAAATACCGAAGCTCATTCACCCATATCACAGCTGGATGTCCAAGTAATTCCTGCTTGGACTTACAAAAAAATACCTCCGGACTTACATTTAAGATCTTCTATCATGTGTTGGTTAGAGGGTATGGCAAGCAATGCATCTTGCTTTTTCCCTCGCAGACAGGGAATGGCCTGCAACTGTAACCCTTTTATCCCACCCCCCCTAAGTGCTCTGGGGGGGGGGGGGTATTCTCCTTCACTGGTTACACAGGGGTATTTGTGCTGGATAATAAACAAAAATTGTGAGGCGCTACTTGTGAAGGTGAATATATATATATATGAATCTCAAATATTGTGATAATTTACTAGAGTGCTCAAATATTAAGAAAAATGGCAAACTTTGCTGCTCAACCCTCTTAGGAGAAGATCCAGTTTTCTCCTATTTAGAATGGTGTGGAGAAACTTGTGGGGAGCGCAGGTATCACCATAAACATGTAAGGGAAAGAATATCAAAATAGTGCAATATGTCTAAATGAATACAGCAATCTGAGCAGGAATCATGAATGGGAACTCACATTATCCCAGTGGTATTACAGCCTGTATTTGGCAATAGATGTGGTGGGTAGATTCAGCAATGTGCAGGGGGGTCTTGCTTGTTCACACTCCCAGATGATAGCAGGACGAACGAGTCCGATCTCCTGACGAAGCTGCCACGCCAGCGAAACACGTTGAGTGAACCTGCAGCAGTTCAGAAGTGTGCCAGACTAGCCCCAGAACCCGTGAGGATCCATTCTGCGTTCGCCGACAAAACCGGAAGTGACGCGACGGGCCGAACCGGAAGTGACGCGACGCGACCTCGGGAGGGGGGTGGATGGAGTACACCTATGCTGTGCATCAATTGTTATGTGTCTAAGCACATGTTGATCATGTAAGTGCAATACTTATTGCCTTTTCAATATATCCATAATAAACATACAGTGTTGCACTAGAATTGTCTTTATTTCCATTTCCATTGAGGGTTCGTCCTGCTATCATCTGGGAGTGTGTACAAGCAAGACCCCCCTGCACATTGCTGAATCTACCCACCACATCTATTGCCAAATACATGCTGTAATACCACTGGGATAATGTGAGTTCCCATTCATGATTCCTGCTCAGATTGCTGTATTCATTTAGACATATTGCACTATTTTGATATTCTTTCCCTTACACGTATTTGTGCTGGAACCTGCTGGAACAGGAGGGCTGAGGGCTCCGCGGTGGTGTGGGGAGACCCAGGACAGGGACAGAGGGTGGGACAGGTTACCTTGATCTGGTCATCTTTGGGTGGTTGCAGCACCTCCAGCCAGTAGGGATCCTCTGGGATTTCAGAGGAGTGACTCCCACTGACACTCTTCACATACCAGAGACAGGGATTCAACACAGCAGTATCTTTATGTAGCTTTATTTCAGTTTATCAGCACAGCAGCATAGCAGCACAGCAGCACAGCAGCACAGCAGCACAGAAGCACAGCATCTCATTATCACAGCAGCATAGTATCATTAGTATCATTCCTGACTCTCTAGCTCAGAGCCCTGGCTAGCATCTTGTTCTTCTTGGCCCTGTCCCTCCAGCCCAGCATGGGTGGAGGGAGAGAGAGAGTTCCTGTAACTACTCCTCTCACTCAGTAGATCACAGACTCAACTAACTCCTAACTAACTGGCTAACTGACTAATTAATTTAGGAGGTGTGTCTCAATTGGAACATCTCAGGGGAGTGTCTCTAACTTTGAATCATTACAAGACAAAGCCGGATACAGATTGGCCCACACACAGCAGGGGGCGTTCCAACCAATATCAACCCCTTTGATTGACAAACCTCAGGTTGCAAGGCCTGCCCTTGAATATGGCTACATATTCAAGGCTGAATACATATACAGACCTTTTTGAAGTAATTAACTTTTCCACTGCCTGTTCTAACAGGACTGACAAAGGAAAAGCCCCAGACAAAGAAGTAACTGCTGGGAGGCCATGTTACATAACATAAATGTAAACTTGTGCGAAAACCTATTTCTGTTGCCCGTACCAGAAATTACACCATCCTCTAAGCTTATCAAGGTCCACCTGCAGCCTCAGGCCCAGTTTCGCAACCTCATAAAAGCTCCACAAGTTGTGAAAATAACTTACACCATCATTCCATATGATATCTTTCAACTTTCTTGCTGAATCGTTCTTTTTTTGTGTTTAAAGATGGATCTTTAACAGCAAATTATTACAATGTATACAGTTAGGTACGGAAATAATTGGACACTGACACAATTTTCAAGATTTTGGCTCTGTACGCCACCACAATGGATTTGAAATGAAACAACCGAGATGCAATAGAAGTGCAGACTTTCAGCTTTAATTCAAGGGGTTGAACAAAAATATTATATGAAATGTTTAGGAATTGCAACCATTTTCATATATAGTCCCCTTATTTCTGGGGCTCAAATGTAATTGGACAAATTAACACAATCATAAATAAAATGTTAATTTTTTTTTTTTTTTTATAACTTAAATTTTATTGAATCAAGACAGCATAAAATACATTACAGAATATTTTTGTCTTGTATGCAAACAATATTTTAACAATTATATAAGTAACAACGAGGCCCTGCTGTGCTTTGGGACCCGGTCTTCCGGGTACTTTGGTGTGGACTATATAGTCCAAGCCGACTCTACTTAAATGGACAAACAGACACATATAACTCAACTTAAAAGGGGAGACAATACATACTCACAGAAAAAAAAAAAAAAAAAAAAAAGGAAGGTTGAGGCGGGATGGGGAGGGGAAAGGGGGTGAGGTAGGGGGAGTGCGTTGGTAGTAGGTGCGACACGTGGCTCCGTGCTAAGCATCACAGATGTTTGCAAGCTGAGTCGTCTCTCTTATTACTTATGTTATAATGTTACTATAAGGGGTCCTGGGTGAATAGAATACTTCCTGTAAGCCCCTCCCAAGGAGAACGCACCTACTGTTATCAGAGCCATATTGAGGACCTCTCAATCCCCGGGATATCTGTCTGTGCCAGCCAAGGCGTCCAGACTTTTAGAAAATTGTCACCAGTATCATTAACTAAACTCGTTAAATTTTCCATCTGGCAAATGAACCAAATTCGATTCCGAATCTTTGGGATGGTTGGAATATCAGATTGTTTCCATAATGCTGCGATCTCGCACCGCGTTGCAATTGCGAAATGGGCAATTAGTTTGTTATTTGTTTTGGAAAGGCCCGTCAATGGCCTGTTCAGTAGGAACAACCACGGGTCTGGGGGAATGGTGAGATCGAACAGTCTCTGTATCCAATGTCTAATCGCCTCCCACAGTGGAGAGATCCGTGGACAAGACCACAGCATATGTAACAGGTCGGCTGTTCCTCCGCACTGGCGGGGGCACAGGGGAGAGGAACCCGGCACAAACCTTGATAATTTCAGTGGGGTGAAGTACCATCGCATTAGGACTTTATATGCGTTCTCCTTGAGCGTGGTGCATATGGAGCTCTTCGCTGTGGCCATATATATGGCGCTCCATTCTTCATCTTCTAAGTTTTCTCCCAGATCTGTTTCCCATTGAGAACGGAATGAGGGTATCTGCTGCTCATGTTCACCAGAACTGATCACTTCTCCGTATAGCTGAGATGTAAGTCCCTTCGTGTCGGTCTCAGCCAGACAGAGCTTTTCGAAAGATGTTAATAGGGGGTATGGGGCAAGTTTGTTATAAAATACCCTGATCTGGAGGTATCTAAAGAATTCTGAGTGAGGGATCTCTTTTTCTTCCCTGATATGGTCGAATGTTTTGATTTTTCTGTCGTGACCCTCCAGATCTCTAATCCGATTGTAGCCCATCTGTCTCCAGATTGAGATATTACTGATTGATAGACCTGGAGCGAAATCAGGGTTATTCCAAATGGGTGTTGCCATAGAATGTTTTGTCGTAAGGGAATGCCGAAATTTCGTAGACTCCCAAATTGACACTGAGTTGGTCATCGAGGAGAGCGGCATGGCGGTAAATTTTCGCGCCGTTTTAGGTAACCAAATTAAGCTGCTCAGTTCCAGAGGTGCACATGCAGCATTTTCTAATTCCACCCATCTCTTTAACTTTGGGTTAGAATGCCATTGTACAATCTGACTTAATTGTGCCGCCTTGTAATATGATACCAGGCAGGGTACAGCTAGGCCGCCCGCCGCCACAGATCTTTTCATATTTAATTTACTTACTCTCGGTTTTTTACCTCCCCAGATGAATTTGGATATTTCAGATTGAAGTGAGTGTAAGTCCCTCCAACTGAGTGGCACTGGGAGAGTTTGGAAGAGGTATAATAAACGGGGAAGTAAATTCATTTTGACACTATGGATACGTCCAATCCAGGATATCCTTTTGGATGTCCACTTCTGTAAATCAGATTTTAAGGTCCGAATCAGGTTGGGGTAATTTGCATTGTACACGTCTTTTACAGTTTTGGTGATGTGGACACCAAGGTATTTTATGTGGTTTTGTTGCCAATTAAATTTGAAATTTAATTTGAGTAATTTCTCCATGTGTCTAGGGAGGTTGATGTTGAGGGCTTCCGATTTGGATTGATTGATTTTGAAGCCGGAGACCTTAGAAAATCGATCTAGTAGGTCGAAGAGGTTTGGTAGGGATATAAGGGGTTTTGTGATAATCAAGAGGATGTCATCCGCATACAGGGCCGCTTTATGGATCTGGGAGTATGCGTTTAACCCTGAGATGTCTGGGTTTCCTCTGATTTGTGCCGCCAGTGGTTCGATACATAGGGCAAATAAAAGCGGGGATAATGGGCAGCCCTGTCTCGTGCCACTCTTTATTTGGAATGGCAGAGAGGGGTAGCCTTGGTGTATGACCCTGGCGGTGGGGCCAGAGTACAGCGATAGAATCGCCTCACTCACCCGATCTCCAAAGCCAAATGTCGCAAGCGTCTCTCTTAAATATGGCCAGTCTATCCTATCGAAAGCTTTTTCTGCATCCAGACTTAACAACATGCTTTGAGTTGCCTTACTATTTGCCAAATCCAACAGATCAATAAATCGTCGTGTATTATCCGCTGCTTGCTGGCCCTTGATAAATCCGACTTGATCTGGGTGTATAAGTCTGGGTAGGATGAGACTAAGTCTATTGGCCAATAATTTAGCGTATAATTTAACATCAGTGTTAATTAATGATATAGGCCGGTAACTTTTGCAGTCTAGCGGGTCTTTCCCAGTTTTATGAATTAGTGATATTGACGCCTTTAACATCTCCTTGGGGATGGGGGCTCCCGCTAAAATAGCGTTAAACATGCGGAGCAACCTTGGGGCGAGCAGCTTTATAAATTTCTTATAGTAAAGCCCTGAGAATCCATCAGGCCCAGGGGCCTTTGATGGCTTCAGTTCTTTAATGGCCTGAGATAGTTCTTCCATAGTGAAGTCAGCATTCAGAACTGCTCTATCAGTGTCCGTCAATCTCCCTAGTTCCGAGCTGGCTAAGAAATCTCTTAGGGCACCGCTCGTTGTAGAGTTATGTGCCACTTTTTCACCGTTATACAGTGTTTCATAGAAGGAGCCGAATTCGTTTACAATTTTCTGAGGATTAGACGTGGGGGTACCAGATTTTAAGCGTATAGCTTGGATGTTATACTTAGCTTGCCTGTCCTTGCCTTAGCATGCGGGCCAGCATTGTATCCGGCCTGTTCGCTTTCTCGTAAAATTTTCTCTTTGACCAACTCAGTGAATTGTCAGCTCTGGAAGCTAGTAGCATGTTAAGTTCAATTTTGACATCTTTTACCTCTTGTAAGGTTTTGGGGTCTAAATTCCTTTTATGGTTAGAGGAGAAAGTCTGTAATTTGTTTTGGAGATTGATAATTTTGGACTCTCTTTCTCTCTTTCGTCTGGCTGTGATATTTATTAACGTGCCGCGTAACGTTGCTTTATGGGCTTCCCATAGGACAAGCTGTGAGTCAACAGAGCCCGTATTGATATTGAAGAATTGGTCAATCTCGTTGCCAATAATATCACATATTTCCGGTATTTTTAAGATTGATTCATTAAGTTTCCAGTTCGTCCCAGGTCTATCAGTTCGGATATTATTGCACCTTAGCTCTATTGGTGCATGGTCTGACCATGAAATATCATGGATCCCTGCTCGGGTAACCTTAGGAACCAGTTGACAGGACACAAAAAAGTAATCAATTCTGCTGTACGAGCCGTGTGGGTGAGAGAAGAAAGTGTAATCCCTGTCTGCCGGATGTAGTTCCCTCCATATATCTGACAACTGGTTGGTCTTGAGGCCCCGGCGCAAAGATACACCCGCTCCTTTGTTGTACTGACCTACGACCCCTGACCTATCCATGTGCAGTTGCATGACTATGTTAAAGTCACCCGCGAGCACGACGCTCCCTTGGGCTACTGAGTTCAGGGTTCTGAAAAACTTATCGAAAAAGATTGTGTTCTTCTCGCTGGGAGCGTATAAGCAGGCCAACGTGATTCTCTGCCCCCTAATTGTTCCTACAACAATGATGTATCTACCATCCGTATCACGTTTAGTTAACTGCACCTCGAACGGAATGCTGTCCCGGAATAGTATAGCTACCCCCCGTTTTTTGACTGCTGCTGCTGATGTGAAAACCTGGGTGAAATCTTTGTCAAGATATTTAGGGGCACTTGATTTACTAAAGTGTGTCTCCTGTAGAAAAAGGATTTCAGCATGTTTCCTTTTATAGTCTGTAAAGGCCAACTTCCGTTTGGTTGGGTTGTTAAAGCCCTGTACATTATGGGAAATAAGTATCAACGCCATTTATTAAAGTGTGTGTGTGATAGCTTCGTGAAATCTTTGGACTCACCCAAGAATCCATCCCTGGAGCATGTCCGGTCCGTAGTGCTGAGACGCATCTGTACCATCTGTTGTGTGTTTTGACGGTGTGGACGATGTTCCCCTGAGAGGTGAAGGGAGGGAGAGGTGGGAGGGTGAGAGGTGGGAGGGGGGGAAGGGAGGGTGGGAAGGCGGGGGATGGGGGACCACATGCAGGTAAAAACATTAGGGAGGAAACAAAAAATAACATGCATATATAACGTCAATATGGCAGAGACATCAAATAATAAAAAAACAAGAATCCACCTCGGGAGCCCCCGAGTGTGTCTCTTGCGCCCATGGGGTTGGTCTCCTGGTCCAGTCTTATAGAGGGATCTCTCCGTCTTGCTGGGACCCGACCTCCCTGGGACTTGTGTGCGATCCCTCTTTCTCAGGGATCGAAAGTGGAAATGCATGCACGCCAATACGGGGGATCCCGCCGGCGTGTTTTTCATAATCAGCTACTATATGTAACTCCGTTAAACTCTTCAACGATGGAAACTGGAACAGAAACTGCATATCAATAAACACCTCCCAAACATAACGAAAAACTTTGCCCTGTGTCTAACCTTCTGTCACCCTCCCTGAACCACGTTACCAATTTGGAGCTCATCTACTTAGTTCCTTGGAGAATGTTAACTCATATACCTCCAGTCTGAGATGATCATGTCCATAGCAGCCCTTTTCTTCTGGGTAACTCTACCATGTATGAGGATATCTACACTGATGAACAGATGTACCCTGCCCTCCTTGAATCCGAGCCTAACATATCAAGTGATTAATCCTCGTCAGTCTGTCTATACCCTCCAAAGAGCCTATCCCCTCTTAGATTGTGAGTTGCATGTCTTCTAGTAGCCCTATGCAGAGATCCCTCTGTGCATGTGCCACAGACGTAGCGGAAATAACCTGTCTCCCTGCCCACTTATGCCTGCGCTATCTATATACCTCCAGAGGCTACGTTGTTCAGCATCTTAGCGGCTCCTGTACTCATCACCAAGGTATCTCAGGTCGGGAGTCTAGCTTCCCAGATAGCGCTTTATAGGGAGTGATAGGCTTTAGTCTCTCTAGACCGTGGTCGAGGGACTTAAGTAATTTTTTTTTTTTTTTTTAAACCTTATATTATGAACCCTGTGGTGGGATTGGCTTGTTTTTTGTTTACCCAACCAGTCGCCCTTCTTCTTCCTCCCCCCCTTCTTCTTCTCCTTCCTCCCCTCTCCTCCTCTTTCTTCCACCTCTTCTCCCTCCCCCCTCACTCCACCTCTTCCTCCCATCTCTCTCTCTTCCTCTCTCCCACCCCCTTCTTCTCCTCCTCCTCCTCCTCCTCCATCCCCCTCTCCTCCTTCCTCCCCCACCCCCCTTTCCCTTAGATCCTTTTTATTGTGTGTACATCTGCATCCCCTCTCCTCCTTCCTCCCCCATCCCCCTCTCTTCATCCCCCCCTTCTCCTCTCCCCCCTCTCCTCCTTTTCCCCCTCCCCCCTCCTCCTCCCCCCCCCTCTCCTCCTTCCCCCCCCTCCCCCCTCCCTCCCTTAGATCCTTTTTATTGTTTGAATATGTTTTATATGCGTGTATATGAATATGTGCATATGGGAGACCACAGTTCTGGGGCACAGGCACAGGCGGAGGCTGCTATGCACACTTCCCTGCAGCGCGCCTAGAGCTCCTCTATGCCTGTGTCCCCGTCAGCCTCCTCATTCTGTGTGGCAGCGCTCCTCGACGGCCATCTTGGTGAGGGCAGCAAGCCCCTCCGCCTCCTCTCTCTTCCGCGCAGGTGCCGGGATCCCGCGTGTGGCAGCGCTCCTCGGCGGCCATCTTGGTAGGGGCAGTAAGCGCCCTTGCCTCCTCCCTCTTCTGCGCAGGCGCCGGAGGTCCCGTTCGTGGCAGCACTCCTTGGCGGCCATCTTGGAGAAGGTAGCAGGTGCCTCCGCTTCCTCCCTCTACTGCGCAGGCGCCTGGGATCCAGCTCTCGCGGGAAGACGGTGCGGGGTGATGACGTCACTGGACAAGCCCGCGAAGATCAGTGAAGTTCCCGCGCGCCTCGGGGAAGGAGCAAGGGAAGAAGCAGGGGAAGATGGCTGCCGGCAAAAAATGTGAGTAGGACCTGCTGCGTTGTAGGGCGCTGATTCCCCTCTCCAGGGACTGGTGAGGGCTGCGGAAGGGGTCACAAACGGTCCCGAGGGCATGAGGGGCAGTGTTGGGGTTGGTCCATACCGTAGATTCTGGCGGTTGTGGCTAGTGGAGGGTCTTTCATGCAGGGCTCAGTGTATCCGTCGTGGGTTAGCTCATGGCTGCGCGGGGGTGCCATCTTTAGCCGCCGCATGGCGAGGGGAACTCTGAGTTGATCCTAGGACCCTCCTAAGGAATCCCTCAGTGTCTTCCATATTTTTGAGGATATGTGCCACTCCGTTTTTAAAGACCATGAGGGCACATGGGAACAGCCAGCGATATCTAATCTCTTGATCTCTTAGCGTTCTGGTAACTGGGGTCATTGCTCTCCTTTTTGCTAGTGTGGCAGGTGACAGATCCTGATACACTTGGAATTTTATTTTCTCAAACTCCACTACCTTCAGTTCCCTTGCTATTCGGCAAGTTTTTTCTTTGGTGCGGTAACAGTGGAATCTAAGCACCACATCCCTTGGGGGGTCTCCTTGCTGAGGTCGTCCCCTCAGCGCCCGGTGGCATCTGTCAAGAACTAGGTCTCTGGCAGCCATGTCTGGAAATATATGTTCCAGCCACCTCGAAGTAAATTCCTCTGGGTCAGTTATAGCTTCTGGGACCCCTCTCAGCCGAATGTTACAGCGCCGGTCGCGGTTCTCTGCGTCCTCAATTTTATCCTCTAGGGAAGTGACCTGTGCCTTTAAGGCGGATATTTGAGCCTGTGTTTCTGCTGTGGATGTAGCTGTCTCATCTGCCCTGAGTTCCAAAGCGGCCGTACGCTCCCCTATTGCGTCCACATCCTTCCGAAGTGCCCAAAACTTAGACTTAAAGAATTGTTGCATATTGGTGCAAAACTCCTTCATGTCTTTACGTCTCATTATATCCATATCGTCTGGTTCTTCAGGTGAGGAGTCCAATTCTGGGTCTGCTGATGCTGTCTGCACTGGAGATTCAGGTACGTCAGCCCTGGCAGCCTCTTTGCTCTTAAAATAAGTAGACACCGGCTGTGTTTTTTTTCTTAAAGTCTTAGTTGATGCCATGTCTGTATATTTAGACACGTTCTGCAGATACTGGATTATGCAGATGCTGTGTTTTTGCTGGAGTTAGATCGATTTGAAACGCCGGAGGGGATGGAGCTCACACTCTAAGCTGCCATTCACCTCCTTGTCGTGCACGCCTCTCAAAATGTTAATTTTTAATACTTTTTCGAGAATCCTTTGCAGGCAATGACTGCTAGAAGTCTGGAACGCTTGGACATCACCAAACACTGGCTTTCCTCCTTTGTGATGCTTTACCAGGTATTTACTGCTGTTGTCTTCAGTTGTTGTTTGTTTGTGGGTCTTTCTGCCTTAAGTTTTGTCTTCAGCAAGTGAAATGCAAGCTCGATCGGGTTGAGATCAGGTGATTGACTCGGCTATTGCAGAATATTCCACTTCTTTGCCTTAAAAAACTCCTGGGTTGCTTTCGCAGTATGTTTTGGGTCATTGTCCATCTGTAAAGTGAAGCGCCGTCCAATCAACTTTGCTGAATTTGGCTGAATCTGAGCAGACAATATATCCCTATACACTTCAGAATTCATCCGGCTGCTTCTGTCTTCTGTCACATCATCAATAAACACTTGTGACCCACTGCCATTGTAAGCCATGCATGCCCATGCCATCACACTGCCTCCACAGTGTTTTACAGATGATGTGGTATGCTTCAGATCATGGGCCATTCCAAGCCTTTTCCATACTTTTTTCTTCCCATCATTCTGGTACAGGTTGATCTTAGTTTCATCTTTCCAAAGAATGCTGTTCCAGAACTGGGTTGGCATTTTTAGATAATGTTTGGCAAAGTCTAATCTGGCCTTTCTATTCTTGAGGCATATGAGTGGTTTGCACCTTGTGGTGAACCCTCTGTATTTGCTCTCGTGAAGTCTTCTTTTTATGGTAGACTTGGATACGGATATGCCTACCTCCTGGAGAGTGTTCTTCACTTGGCTAGATGTTGTGAAGGGGGTTTTCTTTACCATGGAAAGGATCCTATGATCATCCACCCCTGTTGTCTTCCATGGACGTCCAGGGCTTTGTGTTGCAGAGTTCACCAGTGCGTTCTTTTTTTCTCAGAATGTACCAAACTGTTAATTTGGCTACTCCTAATGTTCCTGCTATCTCTCTGGTGGATTTTATTTATTTTTTGCAGCCTAAGGATGCCTTGTTTCACTTGCATTGAGAGCTCCTTTGACCACATGTTGTGGGTTCACAGTAACAGCTTCCAAATGCTAATGCCACCTTGAATCAACTCCAGACATTTTACCTGCTTAATTGATGCTGAAATAACGAAGGAATAGCCCACACCTGTCCATGAAACAGCTTTTGAGTCAATTGTCCAATTACTTTTGGTCCCTTGAAAAAGAAGGGCTACATATTAAAGAGATGTAATTCCTAAACACTTTCTCCAATATGGATGTGAATAACCTCAAATTAAAGCTGTTAGACTGCACTTTAAGCCCATATTCATTATTTAACTGTAACTTGAATTTATTTTGGTACACAGCCAAAATAACAAAACTTGTATCAGTGTCCAATTATTTCCGGACCTAACTTTACGTGTACAATTAACTTTGGCAGCTGCCGTTGCCTGCTACCCAACCTACAGTAACAAAATCATACTGTAGTGCCCACGGTTACTCTAACACAAACCAGTGGCAATCGCCAAAAAGACCGAGGTACACCCAGGTACATGCTGGATACATGCCTTAAACTTGCCTAAAACTATTCCCAGCATTTCTGCATTGATTAATGGCCCATCAGATTAACAGCGGGGGTCTCTGGCAGTCCCATTCAAACTGAATGGGACTGCCAGGGACCCCAGCTGTGTTAATCCTATGGGTCATTAGTCAATGCAGAAATGCCTTAAACTTGCCTTAAACTAGCCAGGTTAAACCCAGCACATACCCAGAATGTAACCGGGCTAGTTTAAGGCAAGCTTTAGAATACTCGTGGTTTCGTCTGTACTGTACATTGCACCAGAACTTCACACAGGGTTGAAAGCATGTTTTTCTTTTATTTTTTTCTCACATTTTACACAAATTCATGAGTAAATACTAGTTGGGATAGGTGCTCCGTTAACAGTTTACAAATTGAGTCCATTTTGAGAATATTAGCTAAAGGAGTTTACGTAGCGTATGTGTAGAATTATAGTTTACGGAGTTAACATACTGTACAGATACAGTGCTATTTAAGTTCGACTAGTTGATGTACAGTGAACAGGCATAAGGTTTGGCAGATAATGACTGCTCTATTGAACTTAATAAAATCCCATGGTACATCAACCCAATCCGATTAGTGGATGTACTATGTGATGCCTTTCTTTTTTGGGGTTATGTGACGTCACATTAAAGGGAGGGAAGCCTATAATGCCAGATTGGTTGTGATTGCCTCCCTTTAAGATGATGTCCCATCACCCAAAAAAGGGAAGGCATCGGATTGGTGGATGTACCATGTGATTCCATCAAGTACTGGAGGAAAATAACAGGTGCTACACCTGTAAGCGTGAAACATTTTCCAACCTGAAACAAATTCTAGAAGTGCACAAACAAAGCATAGTGGCACATCACAGAATCTGTCAGAGTTATGCAGTGTGATTCACAAGGGCATGGAGGTCAAGACTGCTACATCTTCTGTGACATCTTAAACAGAGGACACAAAGCCACTACCAATTCCACAGCAGAGCCCACATCCAATTAATTTATGCGATGGCTCACACACCAAGTGAGGCTGTATCAAAACTGCAAACGGATTCCTAACACCAGCACCAACTCATAGAAAAACAAGAAATCATGTATTTCATTCTTAACATATGTACAGATGCAGCGCTATGATCGGTCACGTGGCTGTGGAGTGTGCTGGTGTACCGTGTTCAATACCTTGACAGTCCGTGGTGCACTGCATAGCCGTCAGTTAAGGCCCATCGGGAGTAACACAGCAGGGTCTGAATCTACTGGGGTGCACCTGTCTGTAAGAGATGCGCAGTAAGAGTGAGACTAAATCAGTCACTCTTCCTGCGCGCCTCTAACAGGCGATCGTGCGACTTTTTTCTTTTAATAACACAGTATTGAGGCAGGGGGTCTCCGGAGCTGAATCACATTAATTTCAGCATCGGGGACCCCCTGTTTTCTGAGTTACAGGCCCTGGTATGGGGTTTCAGTTTCTCTGACATGTTTAAATTCTCCATCGTCACGACCCACGTGACCAGCATATAAACATTGCAAGGAGATACAAGCACCCCATACCGGGGCATGTAACTCAGGAAGCAGGTTGTCACCAAGGCTGAAATTATTGTGGTTCAGCTCCGGAGACCCCCTGTTTCAATACTGTGTTATTAAAATAAAATAAAAACAGCTTCATTACCTTAGTGACTAGTCGCTAAGGCAATGAAGGGGTTAAGCCAGAGTACCTGTTTTATTGGGACTAGAGGGGGTGGGTGAAGGGAGTAGCATTATGGCAATGCATGCCCATATTGTGGGCATGGTTTACCCCTGTGACAATAAATGGATAGATGGGGTGGAGGGTGGGGGTAGTTGCCTGGGGATGGTGATTAGTGGGAGGGGTTAACCACTTGATTACCATAGTGGTTAATAATGCTAAGGTGATTAAGGGGTTGCAGGTCCGTAGTTAGTTTTTGTTATCTGACTGTCGGTGCCCACTGAAGACGAGGAGAACGAGGATGGCCTTCATCCTTGCAGGGGTAAGTGCAACTTTAATTTACTATATGCTGGATGGGTAATATTTTGGTTATGTTTTATTTTTAATGGGCAAATGTGCTATTATCCAGATCTGGATGATTGAGGGGAGGGGTGCAGTTGTTCAATAGGTGTATAGGTGTTTGTATTGTAATTTAATGTTTATTGGGGTAGAGGGGGTGGGTGAAGGGGATAGCGGCCCCAGGGTGGGTGGTTAGGCCTCTCGGGTGGGTAGTAGGAAGAGTTAACCCTTTCAGTACCATAGTGGTTACCACCACTAAGATAATGAAAGGGGTTAACCACTCCCAGTACCTTTCCAGTAGGCCTAACCACCCAACCTGGGGAAAACAACCCCTTCACCCACCCCTTCTACCCCCGACAAACCAGGTATTGCGGCTAGTCGCTAAGCTAATGAAGCTGCTATTATTTTATTTTGATAACGCTGTATTGAAGCAGGGGGTCCAATTATTTCAGCTCCGGAGACCCCCTGCTTCAATACTGTGTTATTAAAATAAAATAAAAGCTGAGTGATCGCCTATTAGAGGCGCACAGGTAGAGCGGCTGATTCAGTCTCACTCTTACTGCGCGTCTCTTACAGACAGGTGCAACCCAGTAGGTTTCATACAGCACGAGTCCCATTCAGACGCACGTTCCCCAACTGTGTTAATCCTGATCGGCCATTAAGTCTCCTTACCTGGAGTCCACGAGCACAGATGAAGAAAACACGGTGCTGCAGCGGATTTAGGGGTGGCAGAGCAACCAACCATAATTCTGCATCTGAATGTACAAAAAAATCTGGCATTATATCACTCAATAAAGGTTTCAATTATGTTACTGTATGCCTGATGGATCTCAAACTATCTGTCTGTTTGAAGGAGAGCTAGAGTATTGTATGAGTGCACATCATAAATCAACAGTTCTAAATTGGAGAAAGTTTGTGGGTTATCCTTTGTTTTGAAAGAATAAGTCTACCATACTGTACTTCCATTCCTCAAATTCCCTCTTTCCCACACTTTCTGGTCTTCTTTTTCATTTCTACCCCATTCCGTATTTTCCATTGATCTTTTCGCTGATCGTTTTCTACCTATCTCTCCACTTAAACCCACAATCTTCTCCTTTTTATCTTTTTTTTTTATCTGTAAACCTTTTCATTAGTTTTTTTACTCCTATCTCTACTCTTCTATCGAACTTCTTTTCTTTTACTTGCCTATTCCATCCTTCTCCTTCAACTGCTCAATCTAACCTTTTGCTCTTTTCATATTCCCCTTTCCCTCCATATTTCCCATCAGTCTTTACTTTATTCTGTTAAACCTTTCACTCTGCTTGTTTTCATTCCCTTTCACCATTAGAGTATTTTCCTTTTATCTCTCCCCCATCTCTCCTTTTATCAGTTTTCTACTTCATAGTCATTTTTCTCATCGTGTCGCCTTAAAAACATATTATTTCTCCTCAATTATTACTCCTAGTCCTTCCCAACAGGCTGTGCCTCTATCCCTGATTCACCCTAGTTTTTCTCTTTTGTTTTATTCTCTGTATTTTCAATTACAAGAGTAATAGTGACATGTGCACCTAATTCCCCTTCATTAAACTTCTACTGATGTATTGTATGTGTACACAAACTTTCATTTGAAGCCATCACTCATGGATTTGATCCATGTATTTCCTATCTATGACAATTTTCCATTATTTCTAAGGTGTGAAGATATAAAGAGAGATCTGTGGCTGCAGCCTTACAAACGTCCTGTCAACATGTTGTTTTGGGTAACCATAATTTGTTCTCATTTTACAGAATAACTGTCCCTGTCGTATGCAAGTTTAATTTGAATTGATTTTCACAATGCATTTCCTCTGGAATTTATCTTTGTATATACATAGCAGAATTTATGCAGCTGCATACAGTATGTGATTTGCTTTCTTAACAATGTGGTACTATTTAAATATCAGAGTATTAAAAATGATTTCAGCAATATGAAAAGAATGTTATTACTGGACTTGTGCATGAATGAAAATACCAAGGGAAATAATCTGTCTGCAAATATTAAAAATGACCCAATTCTAATGGTATTTGTTCAGACTATTTCTCAAATGGGCTTCTGAATCGGAATTGTGAATTTGTTAAACTGTCCTTTACTATTAGTTAATCTGTTCTTTTTTGCCGTTACAAAATATACATATGAATTTAAACTGACACTACCAATTTCAAATTAATTTGTCATATCGTTTTATACTTTAGGTTTAAACTCCGCACAAGGGTATTGAGAGGTTCTGCATATTGTTCTAATTAGAGATGTGCAACATTTTCACAGCAGTTTGCCATGCACAATTATCCTTTTAGTTTGCAAGAAAAACTTGAAAACGTTTTTCGTTTTTATAAGACTGAGTGATGAGACAGCCTTTTGCTGAGAGAGATAGGAGAGTCCTATTTAGTAGAGTACCATTTGATTTATATACAGTATATCCCGCAACATATGAAGAGATAACTGTGAGCACACCTGAAAAACCTTGGCGATAAGCTAATTGAAATATGCAAAGAAGCAAATAAACATATACTAATAGACTTATTTCCTAGGTGCAGATGTTATCAAGATTATTGCACCTGCTGGCATGTTATGGTGGGATATTCAGCATTATCACTGCCATTGAATCCAATTGAAAATCTGTGATATTCTGTCATGAGAGGGTGCAATAACCTTGGGAACATGTTTGCGATCAGTGTGAGCCAAGCTGTGTTGTAATATCCAGAAAGAAAGTGGTGTGCAGTGTGCATTGAAAACAACGCGCACACACAAGCGATTGATTTATTTATATTGGCGGGACAGTATACTTGGAGGGTGTACAGTGGGTTAATTTATTTTGTTTGTGTGGCTTTTGGGAGTTTGCAGAACACTTTTTTTACTGCCTGGTATGAAAGATTGCAGTGGGTGTGTGTGAGTTAGTTGCTTCCCTAACACCTTGTGTCTGTGATTTAAACAGAGGCATGTAACGATTCCTTGAGCTTGCAACCAATGTGAGATGAGCTGTGTGACTGATTATCAGTTTGGTTCAATTAATTGGTTGGATTAATTAATTGGTTCAATTAATTGGTTGGATTAAGTGTGGAGTTATAACTAGAAGTTAGAGGAATTTAAGGGTGACTTACTCCCGGTAGATCCAATACCAAAGGTTCCCCTTTAGGGGACTTTGCCAAAGCCATGTTCTTTAACACATCCTCACTTTAAAACATACGGTAGTCAATAGAATTGAGGTAGGTTTGGTAGGCTTCTTCCTTTTTAAAAGTCACTGGTGCTGGACTCTCTGTATCCTCATCTTTTCCATGATAAATTTTACTTGACTCAACTAGGGACAAAAATTCTGAGGTGCTTCCATAGGTATGCCAACCTAAACAACTTCACACTAAGGTAATTAAGGGATTAACCCCTCTCGCTACCCACCCAGGAGGTGTAACCACCCAACCTGTGGAAACTACCCCTTTCACCCACCCATTCAATAAAATCAAATTCATTACAATTAAGTGGGCACCCTACTACCCAACCCCTCCACCCCCGAACCACATACAGTAATGGAATAAAGCCCTATTAGCCATGTGACATAACATCACATGACCCGTGGCATCATTTGACGCACAGAAGGCCTAAACTACCCTCCCCCGGGGCAACTACCCCCATCTCCCACTCCCTCTACCACCTATCACCACACACACAAATGGGTAAAATAACTATTAGCCAAATATGGCTGAGTGCTTTTGCCCATTTGTTATGCTTAAAAAAGAATCACAATTAAACAAAACAAACATTAAAATAAATACAAAACATCAGTAGCCAATATATCCATTGATTGCAACTTTGGTTATCTATGCCTCAATGTGGGGCACAGATAGCCAGATTGGCAATCAATGGCCACCCTAAAAAATCACAATAAAATCAATATGTTTCTTACCCTTGTGGGGATGAAGGCTTTCATCCTCCTCATCCAACTGTGGCACCAACAACTCTTGACCAACAAAGCAACGATCCTCAACTTTAAATGAGACAAAAGGGTGCACTCTAAACCAAATGTGGCAATGTTCTAAGTGTTAATTGGTACAGAAGCCTTGAGATGTAAGTAGTGAAGTTAGGACAAAAAATGTTGGAATTTGAACTAAATTCCAATGTGTGAGAATATGCCTCTGGTCAAAAAGATGGCTCATCACATCAGAAAGTAGTGAGGGAAGAAAAAAGAAGCGCAACATTCTCATAACAATATATATTTTTGTAAAAAAAAAAAAGAAATATAGAAAATATAGAAAAACACATAAAGGTATAAAACATTTGCTGAATATATTAAAAGTGCCAGTGATACAGTTACCAGGCTCCCTTGATCATCATAGGGTTAATTCAGGGTCCTGTGAATGAAGCCGCCCATGCAGTGATGTTTGAATGAGCAAGCAGGAGTCCAGATACACATGAACATCAACCCCGGTAGGGACAGCACCCGCTCCCGGTTGTAGTAGCAGTAACAGTCCCGTGCGTGCAGTGCCGACACCGGACCATAGCCTAAATTATGAAACCAGCTCTGCTGAAAAGGGCACTCACTCCTGGTCTCAAATAGGCAAATACTTGCAGTGCAGCAGAAGAGTAAAGGCTCCGGTTAGGGAAGGCACCTGTTGGGGGTACAGGGGTGGGTAGTAACCTCTACAGTAAGTAAGTGATTAACCCCTGCCAGGAGGCCTAACCACCTATCCCAGGGCAACAACCCCCTTCACCCACCCCTCCACCCCTAAAATGGGTACTTTGGATTAACCTCTTCATTACCTTAGTGGCTATCCACTAAGGTAATGAAGCTACTTCTATTGTTATTTTGATTACATTACATCTCGAGCTGAACCGCATTAATTTCAGTCTCGGGAACCCTGTGCTTCCCGAGGTATAGGCCCCAGTATAAGGTGCCGGTATCCCCTGCACGTTTAAATGTCCCGGTCACGTGGGCCGTGATGCGGGAGAACTAAACTTGCAGGAGATACCGGCACCCGATATTGCAGCCTGTAACTCAGGATGCAGGGGGTCCTCAGACCTTAAATTAAGGCGATTCAGCTCCGGATACCCTTCTCTTCAATGCTATGTAATAAAATTTAAATAAAAACATTGTGATCGGCTGCAAGAGCTTCGCAGAGAGAGGGACTGATTCTGTCCTCTCTCTGAGCAGCTCGTCCAAACTGATGGGGCCCGGTAGCATTAACACATCAGGAGTCACATTCAGAAGCAGGGATCCCCGCTGTGTTAACCCTGATGGGAAATTCCCCCCTGCTCTACACTTGGCAGTGATCAGGCCGCATTTCACACGTGACCAGGCGGTTCACCCATTCAAGTGCGGGGTAGGGTGGAGATGAATCTGACTGCATGTGTATGTAACTATGTAATGTGTATTTAAGGGGTTTTCACATGTATCTCTTTTCATCACCCTCTGCATAAAATGCCTTATTTCAGGTTCTGGATCCCACTATCTTGCAGCGTTTTGCAGATTCATGTAGCCTCTAGGACTAATTTATGTGCATTTTTGAGCCCTTTAAAGCTTGTTGAATATTTCATGAAAATGCACAATTTAAAAAAAAAATGCAAAAATTATCATGAACACAGTTGGGAAATGTTTTCAATTTCAATTATTATTGTTCTTGCTATGCTACAGTTCTCAAGTGTTTTTATTGAAACTGAATTGTGAATTTATTTTCCTCGTAATATCATGCCTTACTTAAGGTCTGTACAGTATCTTGACACTCTGTAAGTTGGTTTGTCTTAATCAACAAGAATTAGTTGAATCTGTTTCTATATTGGTTATGTATGGGGAGTTAACTTGTTTTTGCTCTGGGGTGATTGCTTAGGTATTGCTAGGGTAAAGCTAATTGCAAATTGCCCCTTCTGATTGATCTGTCCTTGTTTGTCTCCGATTGGTCTGGTACAAACACATTTTCCAGTTCAGCCTGCCAGTAAGCATCTGTTTTTCATGTGCAATCTGGTTTTGTAAGTGTGCAGTTTCAACATGAAGGTGTTTGAACACAGCATTGTCATTAGCATGGACATCTGCTACCATTTTGGTGTTGTGCAGTGCAATGAATGAAAGGCAGTAGTTTTCTGTGAAACATTTTGCACGTTCAATACTGTATCACTTCTCTCTGTTGCAGGAGGAGATTGTTATGTTGCAAACTAAAATAGGCAGTTTTTGTGTATCTTCTTGCCCAACAAAGGTACTGCTTCCTAAGAGGATTCAAAGGCGATGGAATGACTGGAATACTGTGGGCTATGGGAAGGTGAGAGTTATCTATCGCAGGCAGATTTCAGAACCTGTGCCAATGCACAAATCATATGCTGCACTAGTAGGTCCAGTCAGAAACAGGAATATCCTAGATTCCTTGCAAGGTGCATCTCTCAAGCAATTGGGGAGGAACCCCACTCGCAAAGAACAATACTGAATTTAATACTCATAAATGAGAGATACCCACTCAGCCACAAGTACAAAGTCAGGGTGAACTAGGGGAATACATAGGCAAAACACAAACAAAAATCAGAGCCCAAAGGTCACTCCCAGAGGTGCAGCGTGGGCAATGAGACATAGCCCCCAGGCAGCATGCACTGATTGAAAAGTGAATTGATAGATGTGTACGGCGTATACAAGGTTAACCAGTATAGGATTTGCATCGGTGTAGATGTGGTGCAGTGGTAGAACGTCCCTGACAATGGAAGTGAGTACCAGTAAAACAGAGTGCTTAAAATACATATATTGAGGTCTTGTAGACTAGAATAAAATGCAGAGGACACATAATTGTCACAAAGAGGTACACAACATAAAACAGGAAGGGCCCAAGTAAGAAATTGGTAACAGCCGGGGCTTCAAGGGTTAACATGTGTCCTTATAACATAATAAGCACACCGCAAGACGACTTCAATGAGTAATATATATAGATATAGATATAGATATAGATATAGATATAGATATAGATTATATATATATATATATATATGTAGCCTTGTGTCTTTTTTGGGGTTTACTTGTCTTTCTCCTCCTGTGCAATAATCCCTGTTAAGGGCAGGTTGCCAGGAGTAATCATGGGGTTTGCCCTCACACTCCTGTGCTGTGTAATATCTGGTGAAGGTAGTGTCATCAGGCTCTGTGTCCAATTACAGTGACATATGGGTGGGGCTTAAGGAATCTATTTAATATGCAGCATATCCTGTATTGAGTTAGTTGTCTCACTCACCTGAGTGAGACTGGTCTGACCCAGCAAACTGTCACGGCTTTGGCAGCTTTTGTGGTCCTCCCTTAGGGGAGAGGTGTGGGCAGGCTATTCCTCTTACTCCATCAGGGAGCAAGAGAAGAGCAAGGACAGCTTCTAGGGCCCTGACTAGGAGTGGTGTCCAGGGACTTCCTTTGGGTTGGCAACCTGAGATGAGCGGCTAGAAGACCGGCCGCTATGATGGGCGGCTGTCGATGTCTGATAATAAAGGATGCCAAAGATAAAGAACGCTTCTGTCCTGATTGTGGAGTCATTTGGGAAGAAGGTGCTCAAAGAGGTTCTCTTTCAGAGACTCCTCCCTACCACGCTGGTGGTCTGGAAGAGATGGAGGCGCTGTACCATGAGTGAGTATAACTCAGCAATACCTCATAAGCCAGTCCTGATGCTATATGCCATTCCCCATACCATCGCGGAAGACTCAGGGATTCTATAAGCCAGCAGGTGCACCACACTACACTTCATGTAACAGGGGTCAGTGTCCACAAATGGGGGTCAATATGAGATGGGCCCGGGCAAACCCTGTTACATATACAGGTAAACCCCGTTATAACGCGGTCCTCGGGGTCCACCCCGAGACCACCGCGTTAGTAACGGGGTCGCGGGGGAAAAAAATGGCCGCCGCTTTAGCGCATATTCACCCCGCGGTGAAGGAGATGGGAGCGGGGATGTCCCTCCAGTCCCCGCTTCCCCCTGTCACCGCGTGACAGCCCGCGGTGAAGAAGATGGGAGCGGGGATGTCCCTCCGGTCCCTGCTTCCCCCTGTCACCGTGTGACAGCCCGCGGTGAAGGAGATGGGAGCGGGGATGTCCCTCCGGTCCCCGCTTCCCCTGTCACCGCGTGACAGCCCGCGGTGAAGGAGATGGGAGCGGGGATGTCCCTCTGGTCCCCGCTTCCCCCTGTCACCGCGTGACAGGCCGCGGGACAGGAGATGGGAGGGGGGATGCCCCTCAGGTCCCGGCTTCAACCTTTCACCGCGGGACAGGCCGCGGGACAGGAGATGGGAGGGGGGATGCCCCTCCGGTCCCGGCTTCCCCGTCACCGCGTGACAGGAGATGGGAGGGGGGATGCCCCTCCGGTCCCGGCTTCCCCGTCACTGCGTGACAGGAGATGGGAGGGGGGATGCCCCTCCCAGCCCCGGCTTCCCCGTCACTGCGTGACAGGAGATGGGAGGGGGGATGCCCCTCCGGTCCGGGCTTCACCTTCTCCCCACCGTTGTCCCTGCTGCCTGCGCAGGAGGAGGGGGGGAGGGGGAGCGGATGCTGGTGTATGTAAGTGTGTGAGAGTGTGAGAGTGTGTGTGAATGTGTGTAAGTGTCTGTGAGTGTGTGTAAGTGTCTGTGAGTGTGTGTAAGTGTGTGTGAGTGTGTGTAAGTGTGTGTGAGTGTGCGTAAGTGTGTGTCAGTGTGTACCCTTACCATCTCCATTCCCTGTGCTGCAGGTCGCTGGTCCCCTACCTGGTCAACCCCTCTGTGTGGAGTCGGATCCTGGGGTTGTAAGTAATTGCAGGCTCCAATTAGGGACAAATAAACTGGGGCCAGCAACAGACCGGCGTATTATGGTCCTTTCCCCGCGGGGTCTCTCGGTACTTGTAGTTCAGGCTCCACTATGTTTACAACCTGTGTGTGTGTGTGTGTGTGCAGTGTGCAGTGTGTGTCAGTGTGAGCAGTGTGTGTGCAGTGTGTGTCAGTGTGAGCAGTGTGTGTGCAGTGAGTGTGTGCAGTGTGTGCAGTGTGTGCAGTGTGTGCAGTGTGTGCAGTGTGTGCAGTGTGTGCAGTGTGTAAAAAAATATATATATTTTTTTTTTTTTTTACGGGAGCCACGGGAAAACCGCGTTATAACCGAATCGCGGTATAGCGAGGCGCGTTATAACATCCTATAACAAGGATGAAGGAACTAGTACCTAGTGCTGACCAGCACATATCTATAAGTAGATAATGTGCTCCATGATGAGCTGACATAAAGCATGAATAAAAAACAGAAGCCTGAGTTTGTAATATACTCATGTATATCTAGTGCTATTCACTACAGCCAAGGTAATAAACGGAACACATACCAATCATTCAAACAGATTCAATGCTTCTCCCATGGACTAATTAAATCCGCAACAGCAAAACGCCCTGCTAATAACTTTACCCAATCTATTCTTATCGGCAGGCACTTCACCCTCCAAGAGTGCGAATAACTCAATTAGCGCATACAGCAGACAGCTACAAGTAAGGTTCAGGATATCAGAGCGGCAGTAAATTAAAACTGATAAACTGCTAGCAGGCTAACCTGTGGACCTTTACTTACCATTCACTAAACGTAACATGGCAAACAGATAGATTCGCTCGGTAATTTGATAGTTAGCAGGGGAGGATAGGAGAGTAGGGGTTATCCGTAAGAAGGACAGCAATCAATGTGCTGCTGACGGAGGCTTTACTGTACTGCTAAGCCATAGCGACACTGCACTATGATTTACATACACACCTCTATCCCCAACATGGGGACATACTGTAGATTAATCAGTGCTGAACACACCAATACATAACTGTACATATGCACATATACATGTGATATCCTCGCGATAAATAGAATGAAATCTACTTCCAATACTATTGTAACGGGTATTCCCCCTACCCCAAGCACAGATATAGTGTGTGTATGAGGGGGAACCTATGTGTTACCAGGTGTGGTGCGTATACCTGTAGGTTCACAAGAGGCCTGAGTCTCCACCTGTTGGGAACCTGGGGTGAGTCCTTCGGATCAATCTGGTTTGCAGCGCCTCCACCTGTGTAGGGTTCTAGGAATGTAGAAGGTTGCCTACACAGGACCAACATATGCAATAAGTACATACACTGAGATGTATATAACCAGTGACGACTTCCGAGACTCTCCGGTTCGTCACTTCCGCATACCGCTGAACACTGCTTTACTCCTTCCCACCGTGGAGGGACAATTTGATACACAGATTTCCATGGTCTGTAGGCTCTGGAGGGGGGGTTTTATGAACCGCAAAGGCTATAAACCTATATTGCATGTACTCACAGCACAGTGTTAGACGTGGCAGTTGGAGACACTGCTGCAGACATTATCACAGTCTGCTTCATGGTCCAGCCACGCAGTGTGTTTGTGCCTATACCTTCACCACCATAACTGTTCAGTGTATATGGGTTTACAATCTTGAATAGGAATATAGTGTATGTGACTCACAGATCATTTAGGTGTAACAGTGAGGGCTCCGGGCACAAGTCGTTGTCAAAACACACCTTGGCAGATAATATTTACCTGCCAATCTGTTGGACTCGCAGCTCTGGATACATAGAGAACAGGCTAAACAGCTAGTGTATGTGTGTATTATGTTTGAGCTAGACACCCTGTTTACCCTTTGAGTCACCTATACATCCTGTTGCTGCATGTGCTTATGTCACACATTTTATCCCATATACTTTGGGGATACCAGCATAACCGATCATTGAATAGTTTATATACTTACATTGTGTCACGCTGCGCTCACCACAAACAGGACGGAAGACCGCGGGGCTGAGGTGGGGATAGAAAGACACCGACCCACAACCACGCAGTCCTGTCCGGAATGCGTAGTCCAAGTCGTACCGCGTCGTAGGGTTGGAGAGGTCAGGGTAGTCAGGGTACTTGCTGTGTTCCGGGGTTGGAGAGTAGAGGATGGTAGATTTCCATAGCCAAGGTCCAGGGTAATAGAAGGTAGAATGGTCGAGAGCGAAGCCGGGGTCAAAGCGCTGGAGAGTGTAGGAATCCAAAGAACAGCCAGGATCAGGACAGGAGAGAACAGACAGGTCAGACCAAGCAAAGTTCAAGCCAACTAAACAGCAGCGGTGAGCACAATGCATAAACAGGAGTTTATGCTCAGCAAGGAATGCCAGACAGGAGCAGGTATATATGTGGGAAGGATCCAATTACCTTGCAGGGGTGTGATCCGGTCCGCCAATGGTGTCCGGGCGGCAGTAATCTGAAACAGCCTGCAGGTCACGCTTTCCTGGTGATTGCCTTGGTTGCCGAGCAACCCGCGCGTGTGCGCGATGCGCGTCCTGGAACGCTGACATCACGCGGGCGTGCGGCCGAGTTCCCTCCCTTTGGGAGGCGCCGGCAGCTCCTTTCCGAGCGTGCGTGTATTGCCCTGGCCGTGCATGTGCGCATGGGTCCGCCGTGTGACGCGTCAGCGGGGCGGTCTCTGAACGGAGTTGCGGCAGATGTGACAGTATCCCCCCCTTGAGGGGAGACCTCCGAGCGACCCAGGGATGGTTTTTCAGGGTACCTACGGTGGAAGGCATAAATGAGACGGTTGGCATGTACCTGACGATGAGGGATAGCCTCTCCAGTGTACGAGATATTGCAATCCTCCTCTGGACATTCTAGAGTTGAGGATGGTCTGTACCTCATATTCTTGTTGACCCTCTACCAGTATGGTTTGCGGAGGTTTAGGTTGTCCTTTGGAGGATGAGTCTTGTAGACATGGTTTTAGAAGGGAGGAGTGAAAGACGGAGGGAATTCTCATATTCTTAGGCAGTTCTAGCCGGTAGGCTACTGGGTTGATCCTTTTAGTGATGCGGAAGGGACCAATAAAGCGCGGTGCCAGTTTGGGTGAGGTTACCTTTAAACGAATGTTTTTGGTGGATAACCAGACCCTTTGTCCTACAGAGTACCCTGGGACCTCTCTTCGGTGATGGTCCGCTTGTCTCTTCTGTAGTTTACCAGCGTGCTGTAGGTTAAGATGGATTTTCTGCCATAAGTCTTGTAAGTTGAGGATCTTGTCCTCTGCGGCCGGGACTCCAGACTTCGAGATAAGAGAAGGGAGTGCAGAAGGATGGAAGCCATAGTTGACCATGAATGGTGACTGTTGAGATGATTCATTCCGAAGATTGTTATGGGAGAATTCTGCCCACGGGAGAAGTTCCGCCCAGTCGTCTTGAGTATCAGCAACAAAACACCCTAAGAATTGTTCCAGAGACTGATTGGTGCGTTCTGTTTGCCCATTAGTCTGGGGGTGATAGCCTGACGAAAAGTGTAGTGTGACGTCCAGACTCTTACAAAACGCCCTCCAGAACCGGGAGATGAATTGGGATCCTCTGTCAGATACTATGACCAGGGGAGTCCCATGTAACCTGAAGATCTCCCTGATGAAAACGTCGGACAACATCGGTGCGGTGGGTAGACCTTTCATAGGGATGAAGTGTGCCTGTTTTGAAAACCTGTCCACCACTACAAGTATGGTGTCCATGCCTCTAGATTTAGGCAACTCAACGATAAAGTCCATAGATATGTGTGTCCATGGACATTCCGGGATAGGTAATGGTTGAGACCCGCAGGAGACCCGCAGGTCTGTTGTGTGGCATCTTGTTCCGTGCACAAGTAGAGCATGTAGCTACAAAAGCTTATATGTCTCTCCGCATGTTGGGCCACCAGAACGTGCGTTCGATGAGCTCAGTAGTTCTTTTGGTGCCAGGATGACCAGCTGTCTTGGATGAATGCCCCCACTCCATGACTCTCCTCTGGTAAAGAAGTGGGGTGAACAAACGATCCTCCGGAACATTGAGTCCTGCTGGGATGTTGTTCTGAGCCTTGGTAATATCAGACAAGGCGCTGAAAGTATTGGCTGCCACAATGCAAGTGGATGGAAGAATGCTGTTATCCTTGTTATCTTCTACCAGAAACAGTCGAGACAAGGCGTCGGCTTTAATGTTCTTAGAGCCTGGGATATATGAAATAAGGAAATTGAAGCACGTAAAGAATAAGGACCATCTTGCCTGGCGAGACCCGAGTCGCCATGCTCCCTCAATGTAAAGTAGGTTTTTATGGTCTGTTAATATCGTGACTGGCGTTTCCGTGCCCTCCAGTAGGTGTCTCCACTCCTCTAAGGCCAGTTTGATTGCGAGGAGCTCACGGTTACCCACGTCATAATTCCTTTGGGCGGAGGAATTTTTTTTAGAAAAATACGCACAGGGGTGAAGTGGAGCTTGAGGGTTCTTTCTCTGGGAGAGTATAGCACCTGCTCCTACATCGGAGGCGTCAACCTCTAAGGAAAAGGGTAATGAAGGGTCTGGGTGTACTAAGATGGGTGCTGAGGCGAATGCCGTTTTTATCCTCTCGAAGGCCTGGAGAGCTTCGTCAGACCAATTCGTAGGGTCAGCTCCTTTCTGAGTGAGCACCGTGATGGGTGCTACTACCGATGAGAATCCTTGAATGAACCTCCGGTAATAGTTGGCGAAGCCGAGGAACCTTTGGATAGCCTTGAGGGAGAGAGGACAGGGCCATTCGAGTACAGCTTTGACATTGCTAGGGTCCATAGCGAGACCGGTGTCCGATATGATGTAGCCGAGAAAGGAGGTAGATTTTTGGTGGAAATGGCATTTCTCGAGCTTAGCAAACAAGTGGTTCTCTCTTAAGCGCCGCAAGGCTTGTTTGATGTGATTAGTATGTTCAGGCATGGATCTGGAAAAAATTAGTATATCGTCCAGGTATACTATCACATGACGGTCCAGAAGGTCTCTAAAGATGTCATTTACCAAGTCTTGGAAGACCGCAGGGCCGTTACACAACCCAAACGGCATGACCCGGTACTCGTAGTGCCCATCGCGAGTATTGAATGCTCCTTGTCTCCTTGTCTGTGCCATTCGTCTCCTTGTCTGATTCTAACCAGATTATAGGCGCCTCTGAGATCCAGTTTGGTAAAGATCCTAGCTCCGTGGAGTTTGTCAAATAATTCTGCTATCAACGGAAGGGGGTAGCAGTTTTTTATGGTGAGTTTGTTGAGACCGCGATAGTCTTTGCAGGGTCTGAGGGTTCCGTCCTTTTTTTTGACGAAGAAAAAACCTGCCCCAGCAGGTGATGAGGATTTTTGAATGAACCCCCTCTGGAGATTCTCCTGGATATATTGTCTCATAGCCTGGGTCTCAGGTATGGATAATGGGTATGATCCTCCTCTCGGGGGAATGGTACCGGGTAGAAGATCGATTGGGCAATCGTACGCACGATGTGGCGGAAGTTCCTCTGCCTGGCGTTTGTCAAAGACATGGCGAAACTCTTCATATATCCCCGGTAGCTGTATCCTGTCAGGATCCGTGACCTCCAGACCTGCCACTGCCTTAGGAGCAGACATGCAATGTTCCAAGCAATAGGAACTCCAACGTAGAGGCGTGGACTCTGTCCAGTCAACGACTGCATTGTGGATCCGGAGCCACGGGAGTCCCAGAATAACGTCCGTGGAGGGAGTGTGGATTATATCCAGTGTTATGGTCTCGGAGTGGAAGTCACCGGTCGAGATCTTAAGGGGCACAGTTTGCAAGGAAATGAATGCGGGCTACAAGGGTCGTCTGTTGATGGCTTCAAGGGCTACCGGTCGATCTTTGGGTACCAACGGTATCCTATTCTTGATTGCGAACTCTTTATCAACGAAGTTTCCCCCTGACCCAGAATCCAGAAAGGCCCGTGTCTGTACTGTGAAGGTCTCACCGAATATGGAGATGGGTAGGTAAATCCTAGTAGAGGCTTGAGGAGGGGGAAAGGTTGCAGTACCCAGCGTGATCCTCCTTATACTCACTGGGCTTTGGCGTTTCCCGGTTTAAGTGGACAGTTGATCACCAGGTGTCCGTTATTGCCACAGTAGAGGCACAGCCCCGCTCGTCTTCTCCGTTGCCTCTCGATAGGCGAAAGACTAGTCCCTCCCAGCTGCATGGGTTCGTCTAGAACGGGAGTTGTGGAGAGTAGAGGGCCTATGGTGGAAAAGGAGGACGATTGTATACCTCGAGGGTGTTTGTTTCTCTCCATCTTTCTCTCTTGGAGACGCTGATCCATACGAATGCACAGGTTTATCAGATTTTCCAATCCAGCGGGGCGATCAAGAGAGGCCAGTTCGTTCTTCAGACGTTCGGACAGGCCCTGCCAGAAGACTGCAGATAGGGCCTCATCGTTCCAGCCGGTCTCCGTAGCCACCGTCCGAAAATCCAGGGCATAGCGAGCCACAGTACGGTCTCCCTGGGAAATATTAAGCAGAGTAGATGCGGCGGTAACCTTACGCCCTGGGGTGTCAAACACCCTTCTGAACTCGGCGATGAAGAGGGCGAGGTTTGAAGTCAGATCGGGACGTTGCTCCCAGATAGGAGATGCCCAGGCTAGAGCGGCGTCAGTCAGCAAGGAGAGTATGTATGCGACCTTTGATCGTGAAGAAGGGAAGTGAGAGGGAAGCAGCTCAAACTGTATGGAGCACTGGTTCAGAAACCCCCGACAACCGTTGGGATCCCCTGCATACCGGTTGGGCGTTGGTAGTCTGGCTCAGAGGTATGTGTCGTGAGTGCGGGAGTGGTTGTAAGTGGGGCGCTGTTGGTTGTAGATAAGGTCAGGCGTCTAACTTGCTCAGTAAGGGTATCCACGTCTTGTTTGAGTTGGGAGACTAGTTGTTCCTTAAGAGTGAACGATCCGGTAAGTTGCCGGAAGCATTCCTCATGTGTGTCTAGGCGTCGGGCCACCTCAGCGGCGTCCATGTTTGTTGGGCTGAGCATATTGTCACGCTGCGCTCACCACAAACGGGACGGAAGACCGCGGGGCTGAGGTGGGGATAGAAAGACACCGACCCACAACCACGCAGTCCTGTCCGGAATGCGTAGTCCAAGTCGTACTGCGTCGTAGGGTTGGAGAGGTCAGGGTAGCCAGGGTACTTGCCGTGTTCCGGGGTTGGAGAGTAGAGGATGGTAGATTTCCATAGCCAAGGTCCAGGGTAATAGAAGGTAGAATGGTCGAGAGCGAAGCCGGGGTCAAAGCGCTGGAGAGTGTAGGAATCCAAAGAACAGCCAGGATCAGGACAGGAGAGAACAGACAGGTCAGACCAAGCAAAGTTCAAGCCAACTAAACAGCAGCGGTGAGCACAATGCATAAACAGGAGTTTATGCTCAGCAAGGAATGCCAGACAGGATCAGGTATATATGTGGGAAGGATCCAATTACCTTGCAGGGGTGTGATCTGGTCCTCCAATGGTGTCCGGGCGGCAGTAATCTGAAACAGCCTGCAGGTCAGGCTTTCCTGGTGATTGCCTTGGTTGCCGAGCAACCCGCGCGCGTGCGCGATGCGCGTCGTGGAACGCTGATGTCACGCTGGCGTGCGGCCGAGTTCCCTCCCTGTGGGAGGCGCCGGCAGCTCCTTTCCGAGCGTGCGTGTACTGCCCTGGCCGTGCGTGTGCGCATGGGTCCGCCGTGTGATGCGTCAGCGGGGCGGTCTCTGACCGGAGTTGCGGCAGATGTGACACATTGGTTGTTGAAGTTGTATAGAGAGTACCTATTATCTAATAGGACTCAATATCCCTACCTCCATTTTATTTAATTCGCTAATCGTTTAGGTTTACCTCACACTGAGGACCATTTATTTTATTTGAGGATTTCTCCAATTAAAATTGTTTATTAACCCATTCAACATTACATGTCAACCATTGACCCATTGTCTCCATCAGGTTCATAGTTATTATCAGTATCATTAGCCGCTGAGTGCTCTCGCCATAGGGGTTCTTCTTCTCCTTGTTGTTGTTCAATATTTCCCCTGATTGCAGCACCTGTGTCTGTGGCAGTAGCGAGGGCTCCCTCCACCCCTTCCCCCTCCCCTTCCCCCCTACCCTGGTGATATAATCATACACGTAACACACTTATCAGTAACCACTACTGCATACTTGAAACTACTCCCTCTAGGGGGTAACTCCACAACATGTACCGTAGTCACAAATGTCACTCACTCCACGAGGAGTGTACCTTGCACCTACCACCGTGTACCCCCACACCATGTCCACTGTCTAACCCTTTTGTCCCATGGGAACATGCCGAAGCACTCTCTGCATGGCTCCCACCCTCCAGATGTGCCGGCGGGTCTGTTGAGTGCCCCCAGGCAGCGGAGGTAACGAGGGGGGGTCGCGGGGCACAGGGGACCTGGCTACACTATCATATAATTTTGGCGTACAGGAATACTGAATCCTGGTGACATAACTACATCGGTATATTTGTTTCAGACGAGTCACAGGGATTTCTACCGATCTCACAGGAGTATCCTGCTATATTATCAGGACAATCTACACCAGCACAAGAAGATTTTGATGTTCTTTCTTAACATTTGTTATGCATCATTACACTAAATTACCTTTTTTAATGGTAAACTCAATAAAGAAATACGTTTTAAATCACTATTCCCTACTGTGGTGCACTATTAAGAGATTTCTTTCCTCTTAGTACCCCTGTGTACTTTTTGCTGTACCAATTACCTCCCAGGTAGCACACAGTACCTCATAAGGTTTGAGCGAGGTAACTTTCTATTTATCTTCAGTGTTACTTTAATTGTTCTATTGTGAGTGCGGGGACATATGTCTGATTATACTGTTGTATTGAGGGATTTCGAGGAATCCCTTTTGTTTCCTCAGCACCGATGCATTATACGGATTTATTTTGAATTGGTGGTGCTGTCTATTACTTTCTATGTCTGCAGATATGTTGATAAATTTATTTCTATTTATTACAGGCTAAAAAGATATTAAGCATGTTTAAAAATCATGAAAATAAATGTAAAAAAAAATGGCATTCATTTTCTTTGCATGTTATAATGTGAAGCAACTAAAAATAGGGAATTAAAAGCAGTAAAACATTCAGAAGCATTCCTTTCGAACAAGGCTTTGTGCAAATTTATGGTAGTTATCTGAAATAGAGCATAATAACTCCTCCTCCCTAACACTGCGTATGTGGGCTTCGGAACGAAACTCTGAATAACTACCTGGCACACTCCCAGATGCGACAAGCCCCAAATTAAAAGCCCTTCCAAACTTGAATGAACAATTTATTTGTGAAAGCATGTTAGCATTCACATAAACATTTTGACAGTCGATCTAGTAATTAGTAGGGTAATTCCCCTCCCTACTGATTTTTATTTGCGGTGGAAATTGAAACTCACATAATTCCATGCTTCTGTGTTTTCTCTGGTAGTAAACTACTATTAGAAATGTTTTATCAATTGTTCTCTTTAACAAGGCTATCAACTGTAAGGTAGATAAAACGAGCTGCAAAGGATTGTGTAGAGACCTGACTTCTGGGTCTCGTGCTGTTACAATCACCTATGTAGAACTAGATCTATTAGACAATGTTGGCAGCACTTATGGAACTTTATGATAATGGATTTTAAACCTTGTCTCCATTAGTGCTACATTGCTTCCAAATTCCAGTGGTTTGGGGCATGGATCTGCCAAACGATTTTAACATTTTAGTTCTTAATAGATGGATTAAAAAAACGTTGTAAATGTTTGTTAAAGTGGTTACGTTCTGGTGACTGCCAATCAGTGCCGCCAACAGATTTCCCGGGGCCCAGGACTAATAATGTCCGGGGGCCCCCACACCCTTCAGCAGTATTGCGAACTCCCCCCATTTCACACCTCACAAGCCCCTCTATTTCCCACCCTCTTCCCATGTATTTCTCTTCCCTCCTTCTCACTCTTACTCTTTTCCTCACTCACTTCCTCCCCCCTCTCTCCTCTCACTCCCTCCCCCCTCTCTCCTCTCACTCGCCCCCACCTTCCGTCCCACTGTCACTCAATCCCCCCCAAAAAATACATACCAAAAAAAACCACCCACCTAACTACATAAAAAAATACACCCCCACCCACAATGCATAATAAAAAATACACCCCCCACCCATATAAAAGAAATACACCACAACCCCATATTAAAAAATACACCCCCCCACCCCCAGTGCAATTTTAAAATACCCCCACCCCAAAACATATTAAAAAGACCCCCACTCCCCAATAAATATTAAAAATACCCCCACCTCCCCAATACATATAAAAAAAGATCCCCAACCCCAAATATATATACAAGGGACCCCACCCCCAATACATATAAAAAGACCCCCCATACATATTAAAAATACCCCCACCTCCCCAATACATATTTTAAAAAAGCCCTCCCACCAATACATATAAAACAAGACTCCCACCCCTATACATATTAAAAAGACCCGTACAATACATATAAAAAAAAGACAACATGTGGATGATCAGGCCGGGTCCAGTGGATGTGGGAGCACGGCAGCCGGCACTGCAAGTTGGGCTTGACCTCTAGCCAGGCCCGGCTGCCGGTAATCTCGTGGCCGGACCCCAACTCTCCCTCAGCAGCCTCCTGCATGCCTATATCCCTCTGTCCCACACCGACCTTCCGACAGGCCTTCCTCTCATGCCATCACACGCCGGAAGCAGAGAGCACTGATGTCAGAGCGCTTCAGCACGCTGACGTCAGAGAGGCCCGTCGGCATGGGACAGAGGGATAGAGTCATGTTGGCTGCTGCTACCCACCGGGGTATGGACACGGTATTGGGGAGGAACGGTGAAGGGTAATGGCCCTGCGAGGCCTAGGGTTACGTTTGTGGCACTATTGTATGGGGTGTACAATTATTCTTATGTCATTAGTAAAACTGTTTTGCTTTACTAATTTGTATTGTTTATATGTGTCCTGTAATGGGGTGATTCTACACTATAGAATCCCGTACAGGTGGAGGCGCTACAAAGTATCACTCAGGTGCACCCCAGGTTCCAAGTAGCAGAGGCTCAGATCTCCTGGGCACTATCAGGTATTGCACCACACCCATACACCGTAACCACATATCTCCCAGGGGGTGGGGGAAAGTGCACAACATATGTATACATTTTTACTATTTCTTTATTTTCTCCTGATTCATAATTCAGTGATGATCACTGCAATTTTGGAACTTCTACTGTATTCTTTATTTAGATCAATGTGAAAAGCTAACTCGCCATTCATTAAGGCAGTAGGTAAAGTGTATATTTAATGGTACACATTACTGTGCGGTTCACAGGTAGGCTTCGTACCCATATTTGCAAAGCTCATATACACTTCTCTTTATAATGGGCAAATGCACTATTATCCATATCTGGATAATAGTAATTTTGCCCATTACTGTACGTATGTATTCGGGGGGTGTGGGGTGTTGTTGGGGTTAGAGGAGATGGGTAGTAAGGTTGTTGTGTTTATTTTTGTTTCTTGGGGGTAGAAGAGGGTAGGAGCCACAAGGATGATGTTTAGGCCTTCCAGGGGGTAGCTGGACTGGTTAACCCCTTCCCACCGCTATGGTTGTGAAGGGTTAACTCCTCCTGCAACCTTCCAGGCAGGCCTAACCACCCACCCTGGGACTACTACCCCCTTCATCCAACCCCCCTCCCCCAAGAAACAGGCTATCGAGGTTTAACCCCTTCATTGCCTTAGTGGATAGCCACTAAGGTAATGAAGCTGTTTTAATATAAATTGTATTACTACAGTACTGTAGATGAGCAGGGGGTCCCTGGAGCAGAACCGTGTTGATTTGAGTTCCGGGGACCCCCTGCTTTCCGAGATACAGGCCCCATTATTGGGTGCCGGTATCTCCTATTTATTTTATTCCCGCGGTCACATGACGCGAGACATTTAAATGCATAGGAGATACCGGCACCCCATAACGGAGCCTGTATCTTGGGAAGCAGGGGGCCCCCGGACGTGAAATCAACGTGGTTCTGCTCCGGAGACCCCCGCTTATCTACACTAGTATGAAAATTGATATTAAAATCTTTTGATATGCGCAGGGAGAGGCGTCTCACTCTGTGCAGCTCTTTCTGCTGCTGAAAGAAATCGCCGGGTAAGCTTTTTTGGGAGAGGCGATCATCACGTCGCCGGCTACTCACCCGTTTTGGGAATTTTGTTATCACAGTTAATCAAGGCTTTCTGAATACCGTGATAGCAACGCTCACAAAACAGGTGGCGAAAACAGCCTGGCAATTTTTTTTTTTTTTTTATGAAGGCTTTTATAATAGGCCCCAAAGAATCATGTTTACCGGCTATGCAGACTTTTTTTTTTTTTTTTAAATAAATCAATTTAATACGTTTAAAAAGCAGAAAGTGAGAGGGAGGGGAAAAAAGTAATATTACAGAGAGGATAGAGAGAGAGAGCACCAGTAAAAATTCACATTTGTTGGAGATCACTGTCCACATGAACATGAACAGACATGCTCAACAGACCTTCAGTAAAGAATTTATATCATGCAGGGAGAGATTATGGGCTCTCACGGTCTGACTTGATTAAGTTATTCAGCTCACAAACGTTCACTTCTCCCTCACTTCTTTAATCTTTAAAGACGTGGTCCCATGTAGCCAGTCAAAACAAAAAAAATTACAACGCATGTAATAGTCTAATTGGCTTTCTGAAACAAATCTAAGCATGCAAACAGCATAGATTTGTCTGCTTTGATTTCTTTGATAATTACAAATTATATTTCTTAGTGGTCTCTAATTTTGGAAGTTTTATCGTTCTTGGAGAGTTAATAAAGGTAAAGAGAAGGTGATAGAGTTAGACTCTTGATGTGCAATTATTTGTTGAGCACACTGTGGCGCAGACCCGCAAAAAGGTGCTAAGCTTTAGCATGTCTTTATCCCCATTCATGGAGAGAAGACACGCTAAAGCTTAGTATCCTTTTGTGGATCTGGGCCTGTGACATCAGAGAAAAAGCAATAACCAGTGATAATCAATTAAATCAATGCGGTTTTCTGTGCTATACCGCTGGATCGGTGGTATAAGAGCTTACAGAATAAGGGCCTAAGTCTGAAAAGGTGATTTCAAAATACATACTGTATACAGTAGCAGTCAGATTTTGTTTTAAAAAAAGTTACATTGCCCTGATGTAACCCATGTCACAGCTACACATTGATCCTATGAGGGATTTCTCTTTTAATCTTTCTGGAATGTCAGTAAATAATGGGAATATTGTTTATTATCTGAGAAAGTTGGAAAATTGGAGACCAATGATTCCTCAACAGGGGGGTGCCAGGAATAGGACACCTAAAGTCATGTTCATGGTTCAGGTAGTTAAGAAAATATTTAAAACTATGGTCATTGCTTTAGAGTGCACCAAAGGGAACATGTATAGCTACAATTCGTTTGTGAGCTTGGAGACAAATTCACTACAAGCCATGGCCATATTACTGTATTTCAAATTCAATAAGTACTGCTAAACATATATTGAATGCTTCTTATTAAGCTATTTCAACTGCAAAACTGGTGATGTAATCTTCCCCAGCTATATAAAAAAAATAAAACAACTTAATTGAAGGAAAAGGTTTTGCAGGAAAATCCCCAAATATACAGTATGATGTTTATCAATGATCAGCACAATTTGGCCAAAACTAGCACACAAACAAACAGTATTAAATTTATGAAAGAAAAAAATGAATTGAAATAAAAAATAATTAATTCATTAAAGTGGGTGCTTTCCCTGGCCATGGTGGGGGGCGTTCCTAGGGGCATCACAGAGCTGGATCACCCTCACTGGGCGAACCGCTCACATGACATGCGTGTCACGCCAATAAATCAGTTTCAACTGATTTCTTGAGCAACACCTGCCCCCTCCAGCTTCCGCCCGCGTGCGCCCGCACAGTCTATGGACGCGATCACTGCCTTAAGGAAGTCTGATCACGCCCCGTGTGGACACCTCCGCGCGGTCTCCCACACCATGGACTCAGCCTAAGTTTGGAGGAAAGAAGATTTCACTAAGAACAAAGGTAAGGTTCCTTTACAGCTGGGGCAGATAAAATGTGGAATTCATTGCCCATGGAGATTGTGATGGCAGATACAATAGATATCTTTAAAAAAAAAAGGTATATTTTTAGAAAGAAAAGGCATACAGGTGTAGCCCTTGTACCCCCTCCCCCCCCTATGTGAGATTGGAGTGGGTATGCTTCTCTAGCTACTACTTCAGGCGTTGGACTGTATACCTGTTGGCAACAGGAGGCCTGAGTGCTCCGCGATTGTGTGGGGAGAAACAGGACAGGGGTACAGGTTACCTTTATCTTCCTCGGTGCAGCGCCTCCAGACTGTATGGATCCTCTGTGTTGAGCAGGGGATGGCCCATTCTGACAACTCTCCTTTCACAGCAGCAGACAGTAAGCACGCTCCTTTGTCTTTTCATGGGTTTTATTGCATGCAGATCATTAACAGAGCTCTTACAGTTCTTTCCCAACTTCTTGAATGACAGTGCCCTGATTCAGACTTTAGGCCCAGATCAGGCCTGGTTGACCCCTCCTCTATCTCCTTATGTGGAGGAGGGCTGATGTTGTTCCTCACTCCACAGAGGGAGGATAGAGAATAAGACAGGGCCCAGAATTTTGGAGAGTGCACCTATTTATAACCTGAGGTGGATGACTGTAACCCTGCCCCATAACAGAGCCGGTTGAATACTGATTGGTTCATCTATAGTGAGTGATAACCAATCAGTACCCTTCCCTAAGGATGACACTCTCTGGTAGTTGCTAAGGCCCGCTCTTGGATACTGGTGACACAATCCAAGTCTGCAAAAGCACATAAGGCCTTGAAAGAAGGAATTTTACCCCTACACTGCCTGCACCTAACAGGACTTACACTGGAAAGGTCCAGGGAAAAGAAGAAGCGGCTGGAGGCTAGGCTACACAGGGATAGAGCAATTAAGTAAACATGGGAAGGATATTGATCCAGGGAGAAATCTGATTGCCAATATTGGAGTCAGGAATGAATTTATTTATTCCCCTTATGAGACATCATTAGAAAATGTTTCCTCAGGATCAGTATACATATATAGGATACGTATATACCGCCTAAATTTAACATAGGTTGAATTTGATGGACATACAGTATGTCATTTTTAAACCTCATCTACTGTACTATGAAACTATTTATGAAAGTCTATATACAGATGAAGCAGACATTAATTCATGTATTAAAGCAATGCCATGCGTTAACACTACCGCATTGCTTAGTGCTGTCAAATTGTCATTTGTATGTTAACGCAATATATTTTTAGCATTATTTCTGGCGTTTACCACTTTTAATGAGAGTAAAATATAATGTCTGCTATATCTTTAAACCAAAACTACCTAAAACATTACATAACAAGATTACAAAGTCTCCTGTGTGGGTAATCTAAAATTTCTTGATACAGTACAGCATTTATTTTATTATTATTACGTACAAAATGTTTCATAACAAAACTCTATTGTGAGCTTTACCCTAAATTTTTAATGTATATTTAGTAGCATGTTTCTTAAAATGTAAAAAAAGAAAACAAATATGTATATACTGTTATATGCTTACATATAGAGTATCGGAGAAAGTTTAACTAAGAAGTATTTTACAAATTCACTGACAACAAGTTGTAGTTAAAAAGGATCATTTATTGAACATCTTTTTACAAGGTACAGATATTTTATGCTTTAATTGCCTTTTTTCTGTAATTTAACACGTGTATAGCCACGATGCAGAACTGGATACTCATATTTTTGTAGCAGATTTGGATGAGCTAAAATTATTCTAAAGGTGGTCTCCTTTCTACATAAACCCAGGATTTTTTAAATACATAATACTTCTGGTTTCAACCATTTTAAATGTATTAATCTATTGAGAATGTCACAGTGCTTTCTAAATGGGGGGTCCCAGAAGCACTGAGGTCACTGGCAGCCATCTTGTTTTATCATATAATATCATGAGGCACACACATATTGGACAACATTTGCAATTCTATAATTTAATGTAATCCCCATTGAAGTTGTTAAAATGTTAACAAATGACAGCAGTAATTTTTGTGGGTGCCATACTGTATATCACAGTTGTTTGGATTGATCCTCTGGATTGGGCTTTTGTAAGAGCTAAGGAAAGAAGGACACCCTATTAGTAGCAACTGTCAAAAAAAGCAACATGTTTGGATATACTTGGTGTTGAATGAGGCATATTTCTGTTATAATATTCTAAGATTAAACCCATGTGTAATACTGGCGTTTTGTTAAGATGAAAGAAAAAAGAAATAAAGCAAATTGAGTGGCTTCTTCCAACCTCGACTTCTTATATGAATGCATTGCAAAAGTAGTGAAGACAGTGATACTGAAAGATGATTATTTACAGAGTTAAAGTTGATTTTTTAATTCACTAAATTGTAGTTTTTAGCACTGGGTTTTAACAACGAAAAACCAAAACTGTTGATTTTGGGTAAACTTAAGTGCAAACTAAAGCAAGAATACCTGCCTATAGTCACCAGCTTTGTAATCTAAAGTATTGGAATGTTCAAAACCAGTGTCTTCTCCTTTGTCCTGATTATTGACTCCCTATTAAGACATTAGTGTGCTATTAAATGCAAATCTTCTTTAAAAAAAAAAAAAAATGAAAAAACATAGCTGAAAAAAGTACAAACAGATCAGTTTGCCAGAGTCCTTATGTACGTACATATTGTTTGAGTAAGTCTTGCTGTATAGCATTTCTTTCCTGAGAACAAAACTGGTTGATAGTCTTTTAGGGATCACAAGTGTGCATGTTCGGAGCTTCGATCACTGTCGTGGCTATCATCATTAGCTAATGAGTCAGCTGTATGTAGAATGCTAGTTGCTCCAATTCCAGAGAGCTCGGAGGGGAGAAGAGTTCCTTTTTTCACATTTACCAGTTCTTTTTCTCGTGCTGCTGCTCCTTGTTGTCCTCCTTTGACGCGCTTCCATTTCATTCTTCGATTCTGGAACCAAACTTTGACCTTAAAAAGAATGTTATTGTTAGTAACAATATTATATTGACATTGTGATTACAGACATACATAGATACTAAACTATATCTAAATCCATAGATAATATATTGGTTTCAAGCAAATGTTACCTTTGCTTACGACAGTATAAGCTTAGCATTAGCAGCAGAAATAACATTTACTTTGTCTTTTTGTGTAATATTAATCAATGTAGTTTTAAGTCTAAAAACTCATAAAAATACAATGTATGGATTCTACATCTCACAGTTGTTTGGAAGAATCCAGCAATGAGGTGATAAAACATAAAAAAAGATTCTTAAAACTTGAAAAAAAAAATCATAAATGAAATGTTAAGCAGACATTCAAAAAGGAATACTAAAACAGTGACAGGGTATAACATAATATAGCAATATAAACAAAGGATTCATTTATTCATATAGGCCCATTTTACTAAGTGGAGCTATGCCATGTGATACCTTAGATACCAGAAGATTTCATGGTGCTTGAAGGTGTCTTATTAATAGCACTGCTTACTGAATTTGGGCCATAGTATCATAGTTTCATCATGGTATAATACTGTTTTATTTATTAAGCAATTCTATTCCATAATAAAACTTATGGTGCTATAAGACACCCTATGACCAATTTAAGTGAATGGTCTGTAAGATGTCTTATTGTCCGTGCAATTTGCTCAATATTACACGTAGTTCCACATTGTATGAATATAGCTTT